>NC_135211.1:37626035-37641035 GCF_052324685.1 Brachyhypopomus gauderio | reverse complement strand
GAGGTGTAAATCGCTCCTCATTTACCTGTGTAAACTATACAATGCACGACTGAGCCGAAACTCGGCCTGATCACAAAAATAGTCGGACGAGTGAAAGATCGGCTGAAAATGGGCCAAAAATCGGACAGTGTACGCCCAGTTTAAAGCATTTATATTTACATCCCCTGTCAGCGGCAGCTTTGGGCATGCGCAGTTCATATGCAGTGTGGACGTGGAGCGGTGAGGGTCTGCTCTGAGTGTGAGACTGCACTGAGTGTTGTGGGGCTCACGGCAGCACCCGCCGGGGCTCACGGCCCACAGGACAGCAACTAAAGAACGTGTGTGTTCAGAGTCGCCAAAAGTCTCCAATAACACCACAAAAAGTCACTAGATTTGTCGCTAGTCGTTTTTTACTACAAACAGTCGCTAGAGGGTCTGAAAAGTCGCTAAATATAGCAACAAAGTTGCTAAGTTGGCAACACTGCTTGTGCTCCTGCAGCACCGTAATTTTGATATGTTGTATGTTAGCCAATCACCACTAATCTACCCATCCCCCATAACTACTGCTGTGTTTCAGCCAATCACCACCAATCTACCCATCCCCCATAACTACTGCTGTGTTTCAGCCAATCACCACTAATCTACCCATCCCCCATAACTATTGTGAGCTACTGTGTGCTCTTATGCAGAGCTAATAACAGCGTGATGCAGACAGAAAAACTTATTTTTGCTTTATCAATTTGGTTCCATGTAAATTTTCTGTTTAAATTAATAGTATAGTTTAATTTCAAGCAAAGAAGAATATCTACCTGTTGTAATTATCTCTTTTCCTGCTAGCTAGCTGGCTAAACATGGTGTTCTTGGTTGGCTGCAAAATTCTAATTTCAAACAACTGTCCACCAATAAAAAACGAGAGGTGTTTGGAGCTTGCAGGGAAGAAAAAACAACTATAGAGCTAACTGCTGTATAGCTAACTACTGTAGAGCTAACTATATAGCTGTTGTAAATTATATAGTTAATTATGCAACAGGTATAAAGATTAATGTTATATGAATATATTAAAAAGGTCATAAACACCAAGTTATTTGTTTCTACTCCTCTAAGGAGTTTATTTTGCTTGCCATTGACTTATTTTAATTGGGCAGTTTTTAATATGGCTTAACCAATATGATCATGTGATCAAATTGCATCACAAGTGTTGTGGTCCTCAGTTCAGCAGTAAAAAACTTTATAATCAGAAGAAAAATTACCGACTTGTTGTGTGTGTGTGTGTGTGAGTATGTTTGTACATGTGTGTGTGTGTGTATATGTATGTGTGTACTCTACTTTTGTAGATGATTCCACCGCTGCTCCTCTCTCCAGAAGTTCCTCCACCAGTTCCACGTGGCCCTCTTTAGCAGCCAGGTGCAGAGCGTTTAATCCATTCTGCAAGGACACAGATCTCAGATCAGTGTAACACTCAATAATACACATGGTCCATTCTGACAGCAGATCTCAGATCAGTGTGGTAACACGCATTAACACACAGTTACCTGGCTGAGGTGTAGTGCAGGGGTAGGGTAACGGGCAGGGTAACAGGTCATAGGGGCAGGGGCAGGGTAACTGGGGCAGGGTAACAGGTCATAGGGGCAGGGGCAGGGTAACTGGGACAGGGTAACAGGTCATAGGGGCAGGGGCAGGTGGAGCACAGGTACTATAGGCTGATTACTGATGATGATGTCAGTGATGAAGGCTTATGAGGTGTGGAATGTGGGTTCTTGTTAGAGTGCTACAACTGCCTTTCATAAGCCGGGTTTCCATCCAAACCTTTCGAAAAAATAATGCGCAATTTCCAAGTTTCGGCAGAAAAAAATGTGAATTAAGCCTTGTTTCCATTCATTGCAGTTATGCGTCCATCTGGCAGTTACGCATTTTTGCACGTTGAGGTTTTGAAAAATTTTTTTCTTTTCTATACATGGAGAAGTTAAATAAAATTTTTGCTCTCTCCAGAACTGTTTTTGTATGCATTTGTCATCTTTACATCGCGATCATGTACAAAACCACATGACTTGAGGCATGATACGTCATCGTTTATGCGAAAAACCCTTTTCTATCCAGTTTTTCCGAATTTTGGCGATGCGATAGTCTAACATTTCCACCTCCTCCTAGCGTAAAAATCTTTTTGCGATATTTGGGGCTTTTTTCGAATTTTGGACTTTTTCCATCCAGCTTTTTTCATGCGCATTTTCAAAATGCACAAAAACTCGGTGCATGGAAAACCCTCTATTGACACACACACACACTCACATAATCTCTCCCTCACAGAGAGGGAGATACACTCTCTTTCTCTCTCACTCACACACACACACACACACACACACACACACACGTACCTGGTTACAGGTGGAGATGTTTTGTCCGCTCTTTAGAAGCTCTAGAACCTTCTCAATGTTACCGGCTCTTGCTGCCCTCAGAAAACTGGTGTTACTGTCCGACTGCAGAGAGAACACACACACACACACACACACACACACACACACCATTTGGACTGTATTCTGTAAAGCTGACGTGGCGATTACAGACATGCGGCGATTACTGATTCATGGTGATTACGGACACATGGTGATTATTTTTTTGAACACACTAAAAAACTGACCTTGCTTTCCTAAACATCCTGCACTATGAGATCATTCGTGGAACACAGTTCAAACATGTAAAGTCCTTTTTTGCAAGCACTAATGCCCATGACCAAATATAAACAATGTGGTCAGATTATTTGGAAATCAGGAGGACTAGATCTGTTTCTGTAGCAGACAATCTCTAATTCATGATGACACTGCTAAAAAAAACAAACAAATTCTTTATGCTATATTTGCTATACTGCAAATGTCCCCGTTGTGGGACAAATAAAGGACAATTTTACATAATCAGCAGTTCTCACACACACACACGACTCTCTCTCTCTCTCTCTCTCTCTCTCATGCTCTCACTCTCACACATTCTCTTAATCTCCCCACTCACCACGTATATCACTTTCACGCCACATCACTCTTTTATTGACATCACACCACAGTTCTCCCTAAATCAGTCTCTTACGCCTCTAAATCACTTCCTCATTCCCTACATGACCAAACATGTAGGGGTTAGGGGTTAGGGTTAAACCAAACAGGGTTAAGGGTTAGGGTTATACCAAACAAGCTTAGGGTTAGAGGTTAGGGTCATACCAAACAGGGTTAGGGGTTAGGGTTATACCAAACAAGCTTAGGGTTAGAGGTTAGGGTCATACCAAACAGGGTTAGGGATATACCAAACAGGGTTAGGATTTTATCCATGCCAAAGATTTATCCAAGGAGATACTTGTTAATGGAGATTACTAGGAGAGCCCAGAACTTCAGCCCAACTCCCCAGACTCTCTCTCCCTCACGTCTCTCCCTCACATATCTCTCTCACGTCTCTCTCCCTCACATCTCTCTCATATCTCCCTGATGTCTCTCCCTCACATCTCTCTATTTCCCTGATGTCTCTCCCTCACATCTCTCATATCTCCCTCACATCTCTCTATTTCCCTGATGTCTCTCCCTCACATCTGTCATATCTCCCTCACATCTATCCTCACATCTCCCTCACATCTCCCTCACGTCTCTCCCTCACGTCTCTTTCAAATTTCCGATGTCTCTCATATCTCCCTCACATCTCCCTCACATCTCCCTCACGTCTCCCTCACGTCTCCCTCACGTCTCCCTCACGTCTCCCCCTCACGTCTCCCCCTCACGTCTCCCCCTCACGTCTCCCCCTCACATCTCTTTCAAATTTCCGATGTCTCTCATATCTCCCTCACATCTCTCCCTCACGTCTCTCTCCCTCATGTCTCCCTCACATCTCATAACTCCCTCACATCTATCCTCATATTTCCCTCACATCTATCCTCATATTTCCCTCACATCTCTCTCCCTCACATCTCTCTCATATCTCCTTCACATCTCTCCCTCACGTCTCTCTCCCTCATGTCTCCCTCACATCTCATATCTCCCTCACATCTCTCTCCCTCACATCTCTCTCATATCTCCCTCACATCTCTCCCTCACGTCTCTCTCCCTCATGTCTCCCTCACATCTCATATCTCTCTCACATCTATCCTCATATTTCCCTCACATCTCCCTCACATCTCTCCCTCACATCTCTCCCTCACATCTCTCCCTCACGTCTCTCCCTCACGTCTCTCCCTCACGTCTCCCCCTCACGTCTCTCCCTCACGTCTCCCCCTCACGTCTCCCCCTCACGTCTCCCCCTCACGTCTCCCCCTCACGTCTCCCCCTCACGTCTCTCCCTCACATCTCTTTCAAATTTCCGATGTCTCTCATATCTCCCTCACATCTCTCCCTCACGTCTCTCTCCCTCATGTCTCCCTCACATCTCATATCTCCCTCACATCTATCCTCATATTTCCCTCACATCTATCCTCATATCTCCCTCACATCTCTCTCCCTCACATCTCTCTCATATCTCCCTCACATCTCTCCCTCACGTCTCTCTCCCTCATGTCTCTCTCCCTCATGTCTCCCTCACATCTCATATCTCTCTCACATCTATCCTCATATCTCCCTCACATCTCCCTCACATCTCTCCCTCACATCTCTCCCTCACATCTCTCCCTCACATCTCTCCCTCACGTCTCTCCCTCACGTCTCTCCCTCACGTCTCTCCCTCACGTCTCTCCCTCACGTCTCTCCCTCACGTCTCTCCCTCACGTCTCTCTCCCTCATGTCTCCCTCACATCTCATATCTCTCTCACATCTATCCTCATATTTCCCTCACATCTATCCTCATATCTCCCTCACATCTCTCTCCCTCACATCTCCCTCACGTCTGCCTCACGTCTGCCTCACGTCCCTTTTAAATTTCAGATGTCTCTCATATCTCCATCACATCTCTCCCTCACGTCTCTCTCCCTCATGTCTCTCTCATATCTCTCCCTCTGAAATATAAACAACAGACCAAATAGAAACAAAATAAATAAATTCTCTGCTTTTGTTTCCTGTAGCAGCTTTCTGTCTACACTGTTGAAAACCCTACTAGGTAGAGTAAATCATTAACTGTTGGGAGATGTAAATACAACCAAAACAGCAGATGGTATGGCTGGTAGTGTGTTAATTACACACTGCCAAGATCTCTTTACACGTATCATTACCTTCTGGGTGGAATTACACATCACACCTGTCCTGTAAGCAATCACACAGGCTGCACACAGTAGTGTGTGTGCAAGAACAAGTGAATGTGAAAAACCTTTACTCTCCTGTTTACACACCCTGGTGATGAGGTGTTCACAGTGTTGTGGTTGTGTTGTAAACTACTCTGTGTATTGTGGTTGTAGACATGACACTGTTGCATTGTGTGGTGTGTAGATCATGGTAATGTATTGTTACTAAAATTGCCTTTTTCTATTTATGAAATATTGCTAAACTGAGAGCCACTTTTCTTATTGGATGCAGAGAAATTGGTCTGCACTTGTTCAGATTATTGTAATGATATTTTAATTGGATGGAATAAAAAAAAGATTAAACTCCAACTGGTATAGAATGCAGCAGCCAGAGTTCAACATTTTCATTTTTATTATTTAGAACATTTGATCGTATTTTTGCTGTTCCTGCAACTCTGCACTGTCTCCAAGTTACATTTCAAATTGACTTTAAAAGACTTTACATTTACGGCATTTAGCAGACGCTCTTATCCAGAGCGACTTACAAAGTACTTTGCTTCTGATCACAGAATTCATCCTAGGTAATAGTACGGATAGGCCAGAATTCAAGATACCATTGAGTCAGACTACTACTAAACTACAGGAGTCATTACCTAGTGTTTTGCAAGTGAGGCATTTGCCAAGAAGCACAAATAACCATAGACAGACATACAAGTTAAGAACAACGGCAAGTGGTATCAGCTGAGTTAGTGCTCTGGTAAGAACTCAACAAACAAGTGAGTCTTCAGTCTACGCTTGAAGATAGCAATAGACTCTGCAGTCCTAGCAGCTAATGGAAGATCGTTCCACCATCTTGGAGCCAGACCGGAGAATAGTCTGGAGCTTTGTCTTCCATGAGACTTTAAGCATGGAGTTTCAAGTCGAGCCAAGCTTGAGGTTCTGAGTGTTCGCTGTACAGATCGGCTTTTTACCATGGACATCATGTAGGGAGGCTTGCTGACTTGTTCAGCACATTGGCCAATCAGAAACCTTCAAACAGTTTAAATCACTACCAGGCTACAATGTCATTTAGAGGAAGAGGGAAGCGTATGTGTAGACTGAAAATGGTGAAAATGGGGTGGAGCTGTTGAGAATCACACTAGAATGCTCCATATCACAATCCAAGATGGCTGCTGCAGTATAGCACTCTTTGTTGCCTGTGTGAGAGTGTGGCTTGTTATAATACCTCTGCAATTTTCTTCTGCAATTCTACTTCAAATTTTGGACCAGAGGACTCAAAATTTGTCATGAGCTAGATCTGGTGGGCAGAAAAGTTTAGATACCTATAATTGTTCAGGATGGCGATGGATTGGACTAACTAAGGCCTAAGTTTATCTGAAGCTTCCTGCTGTGCTAAAGGTTGAAGCCTGGATCTTCATGTCTACCTTATGCCTCATTGCAGGGAAGTGGTATTTTATCTTCATCTGAATCGTGAATTTTTGTATCCTTGTTAAAAGTATTTATTTTGGTATATGCAGAGTGAAAATCATGAGGATGTTAAAACTGAGCTTCCTCATTTTGGGATTCTACTTTACAACCCTCGCTGGAGTCTACAACTCACAATTGTATGCAAAGCTGCCTGGGCCGAAGTTGAACTTACAAAGAAAATCACATAATTAGGATCTGGTAGCTTTTGACTACATGATAGCTACCCTCTCGCAAAGTGGAAAATGGACTCTTACTCAAATTTTTCAGAAACAAATTCAAATAACCAGAGCACTTCAAAATGGCTGTCGGAAGTGAATGTGTCTACTTATTACTCCTGCTTTCATGTATTGAGAGAACATTTCACCATTCATGATAATGTGACCTTTTATTTCTGCAAATCACAAGATGAATTAACAAACCACAAAAACATAAAATCAAAATTTTTTATCATGTGTCCACTCTTGCTCTCAGGAGACAATGAATTGAACCCAAGACCATAAAATAACTGTCTTACTCTGTTTAACTGTTTAACTCTAGATCTGGTCTGGGTGTCATTTATGTTAATGTGAGAAGTCTACTTCCTAAACTGGATATGCTCTCAGTATGGATAAACTCAACAAATGCAGATTGAGAGAAAAAAGGTGGAGGGGTGGCAATGTATATCAAGCACCGTTTTCCAGCTGATCTAATCCTATCAAAATCTAATCCTTAGTCAGTAAAGAACTAGAATTTTTAGCCAGTGATGTAAAAATATCTAAAAATCAGAATATCATGGTAGTAGGATGTTATAGGCCTCCATCAGCTGCTAGTAATTCTCTGGCTACGTTAGAAGATCTTTTATCACAGTTAAAATATAGTGAAATTTTGATTGTTGGGGATTTAAATATTGATTGGCTTACATCTGCTTCTGATGCACTGAAAAGTCAATGTAATCTTTTAAATCTTACTCAGTTGATTGAATCTCCTACAAGAATTAATTTAAAGGCTGTGTTCTAACAAATATGCCTTTTAAATTTGTAGCAACTGGGATTTTTCCCAATGACATGATTAGTAGTCTAATCAGACTAATTAGTAGTAGTCTGAGTCAATGGTGTCTTGAATTCTGGCCTATCCGTACTATTACCTAGGATGTATTCTGTGATCAGAAGCAAAGCACTTTGTAAGTCGCTCTGGATAAGATCATTGTGCAATAGCAGTGATACGGGACACAAAAATTCTGAAAAGTAAACCCAGAGTTATAATTAAATGAAACATGAAGAATTTTTCTGAACAAGCTTTCTTGCATGATCTGTACTGGTTTAATTGGGACAGAATAGACTTGTTTGATGATTTAGAACTAGCTTGGAATTATTTCCTTCAAAGCTTTACTAAGATCATGAATAAACATGCAGAAAATTAGAGTACAGGTGCGGGAAAATCCTTGGTTCACAAATGAACCTGATTTGCTCCATGACAGAAATGTTAAACCAATTTAACATTGAAAACCGAAATATTAAACCAATTCAATACACACTTTGTTAAAGCTGGCTGCTTGTCTCAATCACAAAATTTTCAAATTAAATGTTGTTTACTAACAAAATTAGTGAGGTTTTCTATTTTAGGCCATTTACAACAGCTGAGGTAAAGAAAGCTTTGAAGAAGTTAAAATCTTGTAAACCTGCTGGTCCTGATTCTCTTGAGCCATTTTTTCTCAAACTTGCAGCAGAATATATTGCTGAACCTTTGTGTTGTATCTTTAATCTTACACTGGATACAATCAAAATTCCTAAGGACTGGAAAACTGTAATTGTATTACCACTTTTAAAAGGGGAAGACCCTACTGATTTAAATAATTATAGCCCTATTTCAAAGCTTTCTGTTGTGGCAAATATACTGGAAACATTAGTTAATGATCAAGTTAAGATGTTTATTACTTATTTACATCTTTTCTTTTTCTTTATTTCTTTCTGTTTAAATTGTTGTTGTTGTCATGGTGACCGGTGTCAGCCAGAGGAGGATGGGCTCCCCCCCCCTGAGTCTTGGTTCCTCTCAAGGTTTCTTCCTCATACAAAAAAATAGGGAGTTTTTCCTTGCCACTGTCGCCCTTGGCTTGCTCACTGGGGGCTAGGACTCGGAACTTGTAAAGCTGCTTTGTGACAACAACTGTTGTAAAAAGCGCTATATAAATAAAATTTGATTGATTGATTGATATTACTTCAAATTCAATATTATCTGAGTTTCAGTAAGGGATCAGAAAGAAACATAGTACTACTACAGCCACCACGAAAGTCTTAAATTATATTATTGACTACAAGACTGTAGGTTGGTTCAAAAACTATCTATCAAACAGGACTCAAAGGGTTCAGTTAGAGGATAATGCAGCTCCAGCTCTACAAGGGAGTTCCACAGGGATCTATCCTTGGTCCTTTACTTTTCACCCTCTATATAAATAACATTGGGCAAAATATTCAAAATGCCAAACTACATTTGTATGCAGATGATAGTTATTTACTGTTCAGCACCAAACTCTGCAAAGGGTTTTCAATATCTTCAGTCAGCTTTTGATCAAATACAAGATCAATCGTGTCACCCGCATCTTGTATTAAATGCTGGAAAAACTAAACTTGTGTTTTTCTCCAAGTCAAAAGCACAAACAGCTAAGTTGTCTATCTTCGCCAAACTGGGTCAACAGATTGAACTAGTGTCTAGTTTTAAATATCTGGGTTTCTTAATTGATCTTTTATCTTTTAAACCTCATATCCAGCATTGAATTAAAACGTTGAGACTTTTATTAGGTTTTTATTACAGAAATAAATCTTGTTTTTCTTTTACTGTAAAAAATAGGATAGTTGAATCAACATTTATGCCTGTAATAAATTATGGATATACCTTGTATTTGCATGCTCCTGTGCACTGTTTGAGCATACTGGATTGTTTTATAACAAACTGCCGACCATTTACCAATCATTGTTTGTTATATACAAAAGTGAATTGGACTTCATTGCAGGTATGACGCCTTCTACATTGGTATATTTTTATTTATAAAGCGCTAATTTGTAATCTGCCTAATTTTTTATCCTGTCTTTTGAATAGAAGGCAGGGTTTGCTCTTCGTCTTCGTTCAAGTGAATTTTTGCAACTTGTTGTTCCTAGAGCTCAAACAGAGCTGGGAAAGACTGCCTTTAGCTTTGCTGCTCCGTACACATGGAACCTGTTACAGATGGATATAAAAATCAAGGACATTGTTTCTTTGAGCAGATTTAAGACCCTGATTGTTTGAAATTCTGGAATGTACTTTGGAATGTTGTAATTTGTGTTGCTGCTCGGTCTGTCTTGGCCAGGTCTCCCTTGTAAAAGAGATCTTGTATCACAAGGGACTAACATGGTTAAATAGAATAAAAATAGAATTGGAACCCAGGAACCAGGATTAGAGAGAGGTTTAGGGTTAGTTAGAGAGAGTTAGGGTTAGAGTTACAGAGAGCTTCTGAACGTCGTTTTGCGAAGAGCCATTATCAGGAGCCAAAGGAGTTTAGCAGAGAGCCATTATCAGCTCATTAAAATGTAGTTAGCACACAGAAGAAAAGTCCAAATGTACAGAGAAACTGTGTTAAAATGCCAACTTTGAGGACAAAGACTACACTTCTAATGGTCCAAGGCCCACAGTGCGGTTATTCCTTCCTGGACTAAGGGAGATGACGGGGTCACTCCTGGAATAGAGGATCAGTATCTGAGTGAACTCACTTAAATAACCCTAACCCTCTCTCTAACCCTAACTCCTGGAATAGAGGATCAGTATCTGAGTGAACTCACTTAAATAACCCTAACCCTCTCTCTAACCCTAACCCTAACTCCTGGAATAGAGGATCACAGTATCTGAGTGAACTCACTTAAATAACCCTAACCCTCTCTCTAACCCTAACCCTCTCTCTAACCCTAACCCTAACTCCTGGAATAGAGGATCACAGTATCTGAGTGAACTCACTTAAATAACCCTAACCCTCTCTCTAACCCTAACCCTCTCTGCCGTGTTCAGATGCCGTGTTGGAAATAAGGAGGATTACAGGATCTGAATCAACTCACTGCCATGCTTACATCATCTCCTGGAATTCCCCTATGGTGAGGGTCTACCTGCCCCACCCTACCCACAAACATTAAAGGAAAATTACACACTCTACTACACACACACACACACACACACACACACACACACGTATTCTTTGTCAGCACTGATTAGTCAGAGTGGACAGGTTTGATAAGTGAGAGACCACTGCAACACTTTTAGCAAACATAGTCTCTCTCTCTCTCTCTAAGTGGAACACTAAACTCTTTCAGAGATAACTGGAGGTTGTATACGTGATGTGTGCTGTTTTTCAGGGCTGGTGTGCTTGTATTGTGGAAAATGGGCCACTAGAGGGAGCTGCACAAAAGAACTGGAGTCAAACAGCAGCAGAGACCACACCCTAACAAGAAGAATAAGAACCACACCCTAACAAGAAGAATAAGAACCACACCCTAACAAGAAGAATAAGAACCACACCCTAACAAGAAGAATAAGAACCACACCCTAACAAGAAGAATAAGAACCACACCCTAACAAGAAGAATAAGAACCACACCCTAACAAGGAGAATAAGAACCACACCCTAACAAGCACTGGAGAGAGAGACACAAGTGTGATCTTATAGCAGCTTTCATACGCTGCAGCCATTCCAACTGCTTTATAAAACAGAACATAGAGAAATAGAAATATGATAGAAGGATATAATAAAACAGAAAATTATATAATAAAGAAAGTGGGGGGAAAAGAGAGAGAGAGAGACACACAGAGACAGCGTGCAGAAACCTGGGAGGGAGGGAGGGAGGGAGTGAGTGAGAGGAGGGAGGGAGAGGGGGAGTGAGGGGAGGGAGAGAGAGAGTGAGTGAGTGAGTGAGAGAGGGAGTGAGAGAGTCTGACGGGGACGTGGGGGAGGGGGGACCACACCCATAACAGCTTCTCATGAAGCCTCAGACAGAATTCTGATATATTAACATATTTCATTACGCTAAGAAGCTTCAGCACAAGGTTTCCACACTATATCAGCCTGTAAGTGACTTTGCCATCTTCAATCATAGAGCAAAAGCGACACAGTCACATTATTTAGGCAACAGCAACATTTACCAGACACCAGTTACAGCAGAAGAGTAGAAGGCAGGCTGCACTCAGCATCACTAACAGCACCAAACTCAGTAGTATTTCACAGGCCAATCAGTAAAAGTGGTGGACCATGAGTCTGTCATTCTCTGATGTGACTACACCAGCGCATGAGACAGAAGGAGACTGTAGGAGACCAAAAGGAGACTGTAAAGGACAATTGGAGACGGAAATGAGACGGTAGGGGATGTTAGGAGACAAATGAGACGGTAGGGGATGTTAGGAGATTGAAGTGAGACAGTAGGGGATATTAGGAGACTGAAATGAGACGGTAGGGGATGTTAGGAGACTGAAATGAGACGATAGGGGATATTAGGAGACTGATGTGAGACTGTAGGGGATATTAGGAGACTGATGTGAGACTGTAGGGGATATTAGGAGACTGAAATGAGACGGTAGGGGATGTTAGGAGACTGAAATGAGACGATAGGGGATGTTAGGAGACTGAAATGAGACGATAGGGGATGTTAGGAGACTGAAATGAGACGATAGGGGATGTTAGGAGACTGAAGTGAGACGGTAGGGGATATTAGGAGACTGATGTGAGACTGTAGGGGATATTAGGAGACTGAAATGAGACGGTAGGGGATGTTAAGAGACTGAAATGAGACGATAGGGGATGTTAAGAGACTGAAATGAGACGATAGGGGATGTTAGGAGACTTATGAGACTGTAGGGGCGACAGGGTACTAATAATGCCGTATATGGCTGTATGGGTGTGTACTGCATTGTAGGGGACTCCAATGCTTTAGTATTACACACAATTATACGTGTTTCAGTGTCTATCCACAGGCAGCATGGCTGAAGGCTACAGAGGGAGGCAGAGAGCAGATATCAGGAACAGATAACAGAGGACATGTGGGTGGAGGGCAGTTGGCTGCCAGAATCAGAGAAGGAAGAACAGAAAAATGAAGAGACAGAATGAGAAACAGAACAGCTCTGCACATATATGTGTGTACATATGTTAGACCCAAGAGTATATATAGATATATACCTACCTACATCTCTCTATGTACATCAACAAAGATAGATATACAGATATCTAGATAGATATACAGATATCTAGACATACAGATATCTAGATAGATATACAGATATCTAAACATATAGATATCTAGATAGATATATAGATATCTAGACTGATAGACATATATCTAAACATACAGATATCTAGATAGATATATAGACTGATAGACATATATCCTGACAGACAGATATCTAGATAGATATATAGATATCTAGACTGATAGACATATATCCTGACAGACAGATATCTAGATAGATATATAGATATCTAGACTGATAGACATATATCCTGACAGACAGATATCTAGATAGATATACAGATATCTAAACATACAGATATCTAGATAGATATATAGATATCTAGACTGATAGACATATATCCTGACAGACAGATATCTAGAGAGATATATAGATATCTAGACTGATAGACATATATCCTGACAGACAGATATCTAGATAGATATATAGATATCTAGACTGATAGACATATATCCTGACAGACAGATATCTAGATAGATATACAGATATCTAAACATACAGATATCTAGATAGATATATAGATATCTAGACTGATAGACATATATCCTGACAGATATCTAGATAGATATATAGATATCTAGACTGATAGACATATATCCTGACAGACAGATATCTAGATAGATATATAGACTGATAGACATATATCCTGACAGACAGATATCTAGATAGATATATAGATATCTAGACTGATAGACATATATCCTGACAGACAGATATCTAGATAGATATACAGATATCTAAACATACAGATATCTAGATAGATATATAGATATCTAGACTGATAGACATATATCCTGACAGACAGATATCTAGATAGATATATAGATATCTAGACTGATAAGACATATATCCTGACAGACAGATATCTAGAGAGATATACAGATGGATATTGAGATATATAGATAACAGAGGAAGGAGGAGGGAGATTCAGATCAATAGAAGCATGTCAGCTCCAGATGAAACAGGCATCCTACCATCAGGCTGTGTAAACAGACTCCACTGGATTATCTCTTCAGAAAGGGCAGGGCAGGGTGTGTGTGTACGTGAGAGAGATGAGCCTTGTTGTCTCATAAATAAACATCACAACCTTGGCGCCTCTCGTGCGGTCTGTGTGCACTACCCTGCAGCATCCACACGCTGTGGCTCATGAACTTCAGCTTTCCATCATGTGCATGTTCTCTGGACTGTGTTCAATGAGCTTTCAACAGTCTCTGCTTGATAGAACCATTTGCATTCGTGTGCTCATCCGTCCACCAGTTCTGTCTGTTCGATCTATTCTCCTGCCTTCTGTTGGACCGTTATTGATCTGCTACCGTGTTCTTGCGGGAAGTCTGGAGCCTCATTAATTATTAAGAGTTGGAGATGCATTCTCCAGATGCTCCAGTCAGACCTGTTCAGTGAGATGGAGCCAAAGTGATCTGCTCATCTGAGAGCAGCAACATGGTGAGTGTGTTGACGTGAGTGTGTTGACGCGAGTGTGTTGACGCGAGTGTGTTGACGCGAGCGTGCTGACGCGAGCGTGTTGAAGTGATTGTGTTGACGTGAGTGTGTTGACGTGAGTGTGTTGACGTGAGTGTGTTGTGTTGACGTGAGCGTGCCGACGTGCGGCCCCAGAAGGCAGCAGGGCCTTGTGCATGCACACATGGACCATCGTGGTATGTTCAACATCAACGTGTCCTAACACACAGCACCCTAAACTGTTTATGGAGAAGCAGCCATAGCTGAGACATAATGGAATAAGACCTCCTTCCATTAGAGTTTCTTCCTGACCATCACAACATGCCTCTCCTTGGCGGGGGGTATTAAATTGTCAATCACGCGGACTCGATCGGGTTTGAGTAGGGTAATAGAAGCAAAGGGGGGCAGTCATGGTCTGGTGGTAGGGAACTGGTCTTGTGACCAGAGGGTTGTGGGTTCGATTCCTAGACCTGAGGCCATGACTGAGGTGCCCTTGATCAAGGCACCTAACCCCAACTGCTCCCCGGGCGCCGGGCTAGGGCTTCCCACCGCTCTGGGCATGTGTGATCCACAGCCCCCTAGTAATCACTAGTGTGTGTGTGTGTGTTCTAATTGCACAGATGGGTTAATAGCGGAGGACAAATTTCGATTGAAAAATCACAAATGACAAATATGGCACATTTCATA
>NC_135211.1:37586035-37621035 GCF_052324685.1 Brachyhypopomus gauderio | reverse complement strand
ACGTCGCGCTCTAAACCTGCAGTGACGTCGCGCTCTAAACCTGCAGTGACGTCGCGCTCTAAACCTGCAGTGATGTCGCTCTAAACCTGCAGTGACGTCGCGCTCTAAACCTGCAGTGACGTCGCGCTCTAAACCTGCAGTGATGTCGCTCTAAACCTGCAGTGACGTCGCGCTCTAAACCTGCAGTGACGTCGCGCTCTAAACCTGCAGTGATGTCACGCTAAACCACTCCCTCCACACAGCTGCAGCATCTCTGACCTCAATACACCCCGCCCACCCCAACTGCCCGCCTGTCACACAAATGTCCTCCCTCAAACAGGAAGAGGAAACGTGTTCCTCTTAGTTGGCCGTTAGCTTATCGAGGTCGTCACGGGAGCGGTTGGCAAGGTGCGCCTGCAGGATCTCTCCAAACACACCCCTCTTCAACAGGGTGTACGCCATCGGCAGCAGCTGGCCAATCACCTTATAGAAATACTGTACACGCACACACACACGCATACACACACACACACACACACACACACACACACACACACACACACACACACACACAATCTTAAATACAGCGAAAATATACAGAAATTCAATCTAGAGAAATACTGCAAATACCCCAATGTGAGGTTGTGTATGTATGTCTGTGTGCATAGTCATGTGTGTGTGCATGGTGTTGCGCGTGTGTGTGTGTTTGTTTGTGTGCATGGTGTTTTGTGCGCGCGCGTGTGTGTGTGTGTGTGTATGGTGTTTTGCGCGTGTGTGTATATATGTGTATGTGTGTGTGGATGGTGTTGTGTGTGTGTGTGCATGGTGTTGTGCGCACGTGCGTGTGTGTGTGTGTGTGTGTGTGTGTGCGCATGGTGTTGCGCGTATGTGTGTGTAAGTGTGTGTGTGTGTGTATGTGCAAGTGTGTGTTTCTTACATGGGAGCCAAAACAGAAGAGATTGATGCCCAGTTCGTAGCCCATGCCATAATCACACTCATCGTTGGCAAACTGCACGTACGTCATCATCTCCTGGAGAGGAGCAAACGCCTTCATCCTGGCTTCATCATCCTCAGCATCTGATATCGCCTTGCAGATCTTTTTCAGGCCAGCTACAAACAGCAGAAAGAGTGAGACAGACAGACAGACAGCAGAGTGAGACAGACAGACAGACAGCCAGCCAGCAGAGTGAGGGAGACAGACAGGCAGACAGCAGAGTGAGGGAGACAGCAGGTAATACCATCACTCTCGGGTAGTTCCCGGTATCCCACACCATTCTTGTCAACAGGCACCATGATACCGGCTCCATGAAAACTCTTAGTCACCACCTGGGGAAATACAGCAAAACAAGACCCATCAGAGCCGGGTCACCAGGGCCGGGTCACCGTGGCCGGGTCACCACAACCGGGTCACCACAGCCGGATCACCAACCTAATGTAACAACAGGGCCTTGTTGTGAGAGGGTCAGGTGATAACAGCCAGGAATTGTACAGGAAATAGGACTGGAAGGAGGTTTGGACCACAGCAAGGTGCCATCAGCGAAGATGAGACACTCCACATAACAGCCACTAGCCAATCCTACATTAGCAACTGTAACTAGGTACAAAAGGCCCATGAGGGCAGCCCAACACCCCATAAAGGTAACTTGGGGTTATGATTAGATCAGGGTTAGGATTAGATCAGGGTTAGGATTAGGTGATAGGGTCAGGGTTAGGGTTAGATCAGGGTTAGGGTTAGATCAGGGTTAGGGTTAGGTGACAGGGTCAGGTTTAGGGTTAGATCAGGGTTAGGGTTAGATCAGGGTTAGGGTTGGGTGATAGGGTCAGGGTTACGATTAGATCAGGGTTAGGGTTAGGTGATAGGGTCAGGGTTACAATTAGATAAGGGTTAGGGTTAGGTGATAGGGTCAGGGTTACGATTAGATCAGGGTTAGGTGATAGGGTCAGGGTTACGATTAGATCAGGGTTAGGGTCAGGGTCACAATCTGGTTCGTACAGAGTTCTTTTAGAAAAAGGCTGAATATCGCAAATATTATTAATTATAACAAAGCTTTATAAATGTTATCAGTAGCCTAATTATAATTTATACATGTGAAAAATACAACCACAAGACACAATGTACAGTGTGAACATGTAAAAGTAAGTGTGTGTGTGTGTGTGTGTGTGTGTGTGTGTGTGTGTGTGTGTGTGTGTGTGTGTGAGCATGTGTGCGGGAGTGTGTGTGTGTGTGTGTGTACCTTCCTATCTCTCTGTTTCATGGCTTTGGTTTTCTGCTCCAGTGGCAAACCCAAACGCCCCGCCTCCTCCTTTAGCTCCGCCTCCAGGCGTAGGAGTGCTGCTTCATCTGTCTGTGCTCCTCCCTCGCTCCTCTTCCTCCTCAGGAACAGCCTGAGAAGCACACATACAGGAAGACTGGAGATAGACACATGGACCAGTGGACACCAGACTCATACGGAGATGCGTGTCCTCCTGCTGAACGTTTATACCTGACGCCTCATGACTGACGCAGGGGTCCGTCAAAAATAACACAATCACTGTGGCTCCGCCCATGCGTGGTGGCTCCGCCCATGCGCGGAGGCAGCACGATGTCGTGCACCTCTGGATTTTTGTAAATTTGCATGTTCAGCGCTTTAGCAAAATGAAGAAAGTCATGTTTGCAGGGTTCATACACCTTCACAAGGTGGAATTCAAGCACTTGTTTGGCACTTTCAAGGTCCATTTCCAATATTTTCCAGCACCTTCGGCTTAATTAAGTTACATATTTATACAAAGCCTAAAAGATTAATTAACTTTTCATCACATTATTAGAGATGGAGCTATGTTTGTTAATAGCAGGAGAAGAAGTATATTACATAAGCTTGCTGGCATATGGTACTTTGGTTAGGATTTGCTCTGGTAGTTGTATGCTACCACGCTAGCATAATTTTATTTAATGGTAGTTTATTTTCAAAACGCACAATCTTAACATCTTCACAAGGCTCATATTTGTAAACGTACAAGAGGCTCGTATTTGTAAACATAATACAAGTGAACTATTCAGTCAGATAGTTGTTTGTTGTGAAATGAAATAGTTACAATTTCAAGCATTCTCAAGTACTTTAACCAAAGCCAGGAACTCAATGTAACATAAAAATTTGTCATAAAAATGTTCCCTCCCGTGTTTTTGGGGGATATTTATTTACACAGGGTTAGGAGATACTGCAAAGAACGACACGTCCAGTATGAACGCTTCCGCCGTTCGGACAGGTTTGCGCTCAGCGTCAGACGCACAAGTATAATTCACCCTTACAGGAAACACCCTCCCACTGTCGCCCCCTGCAGGCACTTACAATACAGCAGCGAAGAGATTCTCCCCCATCTGGGTAATGGTACAACCCTTCTGTGCTTCATTCTCCCCAACAAACACCGGAACATCACCAGGGCAGTCTCTACACACACACACACACACACACACACACGCATAATTATATAACTGCATTATTTTGACTGAATTGCCCTTTCAATATTCATCATCATACTGGTTGTGTGTGTGTATCATATGTCATTATTACAATTACATTTACATTTATGATTTATGGCATTTAGCAGATGCTCTTAACCAGAGCGACTTACAAAAGTGCTATGTAGTTGCTTGGAATCTCCAAGGTAGTATAGATAGTCCTGAACACAAGGTACTCTAAGCTGGAAAAACCACTAGACGAAAGTCATATGATACCTAACAATTATGCCAAGTCATTATTATATTCATATAGTGGTTTTTCCAGCTTAGAGTACCTTGTGTTCAGGACTATCTATTCTACCTTGGAGATTCCAAGCAACTACATAGCACTTTTGTAAGTCGCTCTGGATAAGAGCGTCTGCTAAATGCCATAAATGTAAATGTAATTATTATACCTGAATATACACATCACCTGAGGAAAAAGACAGTAAGCAATTCCTATAACCTAATTATGCACAATACCTGAGAAAAAGACAGTAAGCAATACCTGTAACAAACACCTGAGGAAAGAGACGATAAAGCACAGTAGACGAAAGCATAATTATGTAAAGATTATTACAGATATATACACACACAGACACACCCACTGACTGACACACCCTGACTGACACACCCTGACTGACACACCCTGACTGACACACCCTGACTGACACACCCTCGGACTGACACACCCCCGAAACTCCTCAGTCCCCTCCCCACACCCACACACACCCACTCAAACCCAGACTGATGGTGGTACCTGAAATAGCCCATGTGATGTTGAGTGTCATCACTGCCCTTCAGGACAGTCTGCAGCTCAGGAGGGTCATAGAAATATCTCCAGTGCAGGTGGAAGACGTTCTGGGATGAGAAACAGCACAGGTGCTTCTCAGAGAGGATGTCAAACGGCCCAACCAGACGTAGCCCCAGGCTTTCCAGAAGAGCATCTATCACACACACACACCTTGTGGATTATCTGAACTCAAGTACCTTGCGGATCATCTATACTGAAGCACACTTCACTATTAGGACTAATTACCTTGAGGATTATCCGGACTAAGATTTTTGCAAAACTCCCAGAAGTGGTAGAAATCGTCTGGCATCCGCAGTTTGCACAGCTGGTCCACCTCATCCCTCACGTGTGGTGGAACACCTGACTTCACACCCACCTCATTTCCACGTGCACGTTTCACCTGTCCATTCACCTGCAAGATCACGTTAACACTGTTAAACCCTATTAGCAAAAGAATCCCAATAAAATAACTGCAGGGAGACACACGTTTCAGCTCCTGCTTGCTTGCGGTAGCATTGTTGGGCATGCTCTCTCACACACACACACACACACACTCACTCACTCACACAGAGTAGCCTATCATATGGCTGTTTTGTAGATAGCGGCTGACAAACCATGTTATATTATATTCCAGAAAGCACAGCTGACAGTTCCAACTGTTTTGCTGTTTTCTATACAGTATAACAGCCCACACCAAACATGTAATACCATAAAGTCACACAGTACAACAGCCCGCAGATCAGACCACACCAAACATGTAATACCGTAAAGTCACACAGTACAACAGCCCGCAGATCAGATCACAACAAACATGCAATACCGTAAAGTCACACAGTACAACAGTCCTCAGATCAGACCACACCAAACATGTAATACCGTAAAGTCACACAGTACAACAGCCCTCAGATCAGACCACACCAAACATGTAATACAGTACAACAGCCCACAGATCAGACCACACCAAACATGTAATATCGTAAAGCCACACAGTACAACAGCCCTCAGATCAGACCACACCAAACATGTAATACAGTACAACAGCCCGCAGATCAGACCACACCAAACATGTAATACCGTAAAGTCACACAGCACAACAGCCCGCAGATCAGACCACACCAAACATGTAATACCGTAAAGTCACACAGCACAACAGCCCACAGATCAGACCACACCAAACATGTAATACAGTACAACAGCCCGCAGATCAGACCACACCAAACATGTAATACCATAAAGTCACACAGTACAACAGCCCACAGATCAGACCACACCAAACATGTAATACCGTAAAGTCACACAGTACAACAGCCCTCAGATCAGACCACACCAAACATGTAATACAGTACAACAGCCCGCAGATCAGACCACACCAAACATGTAATACCGTAAAGTCACACAGTACAACAGCCCTCAGATCAGACCACACCAAACATGTAATACAGTACAACAGCCCTCAGATCAGACCACACCAAACATGTAATACAGTACAACAGCCCGCAGATCAGACCACACCAAACATGTAATACCGTAAAGTCACACAGTACAACAGCCCTCAGATCAGACCACACCAAACATGTAATACAGTACAACAGCCCGCAGATCAGACCACACCAAACATGTAATACCGTAAAGTCACACAGTACAACAGCCCTCAGATCAGACCACACCAAACATGTAATACAGTACAACAGCCCTCAGATCAGACCACACCAAACATGTAATACAGTACAACAGCCCGCAGATCAGACCACACCAAACATGTAATACCGTAAAGTCACACAGTACAACAGCCCTCAGATCAGAACACACCAAACATGTAATACCGTAAAGTCACACAGTACAACAGCCCTCAGATCAGACCACACCAAACATGTAATACCGTAAAGTCACACAGTACAACAGCCCTCAGATCAGACCACACCAAACATGTAATACAGTACAACAGCCCACAGATCAGACCACACCAAACATGTAATATCGTAAAGCCACACAGTACAACAGCCCTCAGATCAGACCACACCAAACATGTAATACCGTAAAGTCACACAGTACAACAGCCCTCAGATCAGACCACACCAAACATGTAATACCGTAAAGTCACACAGTACAACAGCCCTCAGATCAGACCACACCAAACATGTAATATCGTAAAGCCACACAGTACAACAGCCCTCAGATCAGACCACACCAAACATGTAATACCGTAAAGTCACACAGTACAACAGCCCTCAGATCAGACCACACCAAACATGTAATACCGTAAAGTCTGAAGCCCCCCCGAGTCTAAAGTGAGTGCCGTAAATCTGCGCCGGGTGCCGTAAAGCGGCGCTTCCCACCCGAGTTAGCTTCCCCGCTAAACGTCCAACACAACCGCCTCAACGGCGCCTCGCGGGCCTAACCCGCCTGCCGGGACTCGCACGGTGGAGCCGGTGTGTAAACACGAACCCTGAATCCCTCTACAGACGTGCGGCGCCGTCGTGTTTGTACAGACCTGTGGGGAACACTTTGATTTTCTTTTCCCGCGCCCCGCCATGTTTCTGTTCTTCTCCGCAGTCAGCGTCCCCACGTAAACGTGCTTACGTCAACGTCCTTACGTCAACGTCCTTACGTAAATAACCTCTCAGTGACGTTTGAACGAAGCGAAACGTGGTTTCCGGTTCCACTTACTGCTGGAATTTCAAAATAAAATACGAAAATAAAATCTGAGGCCAGATTAGTGTTGTTACATTCGTACAGATTTGTGCAATATACAGCAATACATAAGCGTATATAAATGTGTACTACGTGTTCCGTTGATTAGATTCTAAAGGGTAACCCTAACCCATGCATTGCTGGTTTTACCTGCTCCCACACATCAGTTCAGATTGTGTTTGTTAAATATTAGATACTTGAATCACTCTCACAAGCTAAAGCAGGACAATAGTTGATATACTGTTAATATCCTGTTGTTTATATTGTATATTTATATTGTTTTCTCGAAGCGGAAATATTTCGTAATGCAACCACAAGAGGGCTGAATAACGTCTATTTCAGTGTCTTGTTCCTAGCACCAATTCGCAGTTGACATACATTTTAGTTTCTCGAAAAATAGTACTAGTCATTAGAGTTATAATACGACATTCCTTTACTACTGGTGAAGCGTTAATTTATTACAGGTCTCAATTGCAGACAGCTATAACGTAAAATTTTATTCGGAATTAAAAGCTGCAAAATGTATTGTTTCAAGCAGCCCTGTAGCCTACCTTGAGAAGTAATTCAAAGTAAACTCCAGTATAACTGTACAATATACAGTGGTGGACGAAGTACAGCAATTATGTACTTGAGTAAAAGTACAGTTACATTGCATTGAATATTACTCAAGTAAAAGTAAAAGTATTCACCTCAATTTTTTACTTGAGTAAAAGTACAAAAGTATCTGCCTTCAAAAATACTTAAGTATTAAAAGTAAAAGTAAACACTTTTTTTTTCTTAGCGTCACATCAAAACCCCTAGGCCTACTCGATCAACAAGTGAACAACGAAACAGTGCCTTACATTTGCCTAGCAAACACAAAATACTCAAAACTATATTATATTTAAGTAAGACCAAGTGCTTTTGAAGCAACAACGCAAAAAGCATTCATTCAAGTTTCATTATTTTATTTTTCATTCATTTCGGTTGTCAAAAAACTAATAAAAAATAACAAACACCATCACAACTGATGAAAATCAATAAAAACACAACTGATAAATCATTCACTATAAACATTACATTTGATGAAGCATTACCTAAGTTTTGAAGAGGCGATACAGTATATGAAGAGGTTATACGTTGTCCACTACATGGCGGGATAGGGAAGCTTAGCAACTAGAACTGTGTGCAGCCCAACCAACTGAACTCATAATATTAAACTTGGCCAAATAATTAATAATAACTAGACATGCATTTCCTGAAGGAAATACATAGTGCTTGAAAAGAGATGCAAGTCTCTGTGTGTGTGTGTGTGTGTGTGTGTGTGTGTGTATGTAGTGTATATGGTGTATATGCTCCATCTGCCCCATCTACTCCATCTGCTCTATCTGCCCCATTTGCCCCTCTGCTCCATCTGCCCCATACGGCCCTCTGTTCTATCTGCTCCATCTACCCCTCTGCTCCATCTGTCCCTCTGCTCCATCTGCCCCCTTTGCCCCATCTGCTCTATCTGCCCCATTTGCCCCTCACCCTCATCTGCCCCTTTGCCCCATCGGCCCTTCTGCTCCATCTGCTCTATCTGCCCCTCTGCCCCTTTGACCCATCTGCCCCTCTGCTCCATCTGCTCTATCTGCCCCATTTGCCCCTCACCCTCATCTGCCCCTCTGCTCCATCTGCCACTCTGTTCCATCTGCCCCTCTGCTCTAGCTGCCCCTCTGCTCCATCTGCCCCTCTGCTCCATCTGCCCCTCTGCTCTAGCTGCCCCTCTGCTCCATCTACCCCTCTGCTCCATCTGGCCCATCTGCCCCTCTGCTCCATCTGCCCCTCTGCTACATATGCCCCATTAGCCCAATCTGCCCCTCTGCTCTAGCTGACCCTCTGCTCCATCTGCCCCATCTGCATGTATGTATGTGTGTGTGTCTGTGTGGTGTATATGTGTGTGTTTGTGTGTGTGTGTGTGTGTGTGTGTGTGTGTGTGTGTGTGTGTGTGTGTGTGTGTGTGTGTGTGAGGTAGGTGTGTGTGTGTTTGTGTGTGTGTGTGTGTGTTGTGTGTGTGTGTGTGAGTTGTGTGTGTGTGTGTGTGTGTGTGTGTGTGTGTGAGATCTGCCCCATCTGCTCCATCTGCCCCATTTGCCCCTCTCCCTTATCTGCCCCTCTGCTCTATCTGCCCCTCTGCTCTATCTGCCCCATCTGCCCCTTCTGCTCTATCTGCCCCATCTGCCCCTCTGCTCCATCTGCCCCCTCTACCCCATCTGCGCCATCTGGGTATGAGAGATGTATGTATGTGTGTGTGACTGTGTGGAGTGGCTATGAGAGAGATGCAGGTGTGTGCGCGTGTGTGTGTGGGGGAGGGGGAGAGACATTCAAATAATAACTGTCACTCTCACTGAGTGAAAAAGCCTTGTTTTAGTGATTTGCACCCTCCGAACAAACGGTCGTAGTTCGGGACCCATTTAACTTATCGCTTCACCGAAGAGATTGTGTGAGAGAGGACCCCTTGCTGATGATTGTCATATATTTTGGTGTGGTTTGACCCTAAAATGACTGATTTATGACAAGTTAAACACACACAAAAATCTCAACAAAGCTGATTCTGATTCTCATACATTTATATGGGGGCCAATGGGGCAGTTTTCTGTGTCTGGTGCCAAACAAATGCTCATAACTCTAAAACTAATCGATCAAATGATTAGATATCTCGGCGTGCCAGAGAGGACAAGTTTCTCTCCCATTTAAAATTTAAATGGAGCTTCTAGGTCAAGGTGTCAGGATTTTACAGCAGTTTATCCAAGAAAGTTTTGACCATTTTTTATGCCATCTCACACTCTAACTTAGAGTGAAGATTTGAAATCTGAACATTCCACCATTCATTTTAATAGGGCCATTTTTCACTTTTAAACTCAATTCTATTAAAATCTATAACTCTAATCGACTCCAAAAACGGATAGCACACCACACAGAGCCGAGACCTTCGAAACGCAGTTCGAACGGAGTCTGTACGTTAAGCGGTTCGGGCCGCATTAATCGCAGAAATTTTGGAGAAGAATAATAAGAAGAAGAAGAAGAAGAAGAAGAAGAATAAGAAGAAGAAGTATGAGGAATATCAAAATAGTGCTTTTCAAGCACTATAATTATTATACCAGTTAGTTCTGACCCTACAATGCGATTGGCTGAGAGGCGATCACTGTAACCGAAGCTCTCCATGTATTACTCCGCCACATACAGGTAACCTAGCAACGCAGCAGCGTTTACAGGCCAAACAGCGCAACTATAAACAAGCAGCAACATTATCAAAATGAATTACAGGGAGTTCGTTAAATCTATTGGCTTCGAAAGCATTTGTTTCGATCTGAAACTGGAGGATGAAGCTATAAATGACCAGCCTGATTCCTCCAATGAGCCAAGGTTTGTCACGCTTACAAACAATGATTTGGATGAGCTGGAAATGCAGAGAAACGAAGTTAATATCGTAAAACAAACGTCCTTAATGTATTTACATCCTGGTTATAGAGCAACGACATTGCAGTCGATTTTAGTATTAACTAAAATGAAATGAATCAGCTTTTACGACGTTTTATGGATCCGTCAGAAACGTGAAGGGAGAGTTATATAGCATCAGCAGCGTCGTTGGTTTAAGAGCTGGACTGAACAGATACCTGAACGAACCTCCAATCAGCCGTGGATGGTCAATAATTGTTGTACTTTATTTTTAATAAATACAATTTCATCAACAGTTGTTTTTGTGTATATTTACCTCTATAATATTTATTGGGTAAGGCTGTTCCAGTGTTGTGTAAGTTTAGCAGCGAGCCATTGAATGGAACTATTTTAACTGGCGGAGTGTTTTTAACCAAACAGGTCGTATTTTCTCGTCCTCTTTAACTCAAAATCTTTCAATAAACAGCGATAATTGAACTGTGGTATAATCGCAATAATACACTCGAGGTTCGTGCTATAACGTGTAATATTGGCACTGCTGTGCTGATCTACGACCGCAGCACAGCAGTGCCAATATTACCCGTTATAGCACGAACCTCGAGTGTATTATTGCGTAATTAATATAATAATAATTATTTTTATATTTTTGCTTCGCTTCGCTCATATTTGTTTGCCTTTGCCTCCCTCATAGGAATGAATTGCGACGTTCGCTTCGCTTGGCCAAATTCGCGTGTATGTGTCCCCGGCTTTAACGTTTGATGTGGGAGTCTCCTGTGTTAAACTGGCGCTTAGCATCTACACAGATTGCAATTTGGGTACTAGCACATTGCTTTGGATAAAAGCATCTGTTAAAAGTTGTGTATTTCAATGTGATTAACCAGGGTATATAAACCACCCTGTTGCTAGTACTCATCTAATGGCGAACTTACCTCGATGTGTTTTTTCAAGTTTGACGGCGAGTTCATAAATGATGACAGCGATATGTTATTCGGAATGCAGAGGAGACACTTGAAGGAATACGAATCATTTTTCTTTTCGAGGAATTTAAACTATTGGGCTAAATAAAGAGCCAGGGGTGTTGGGGAAAGCCATCTGTTGCAGCCACGTCAGATCCTCAGCCAATTAGCGTACAAATCTTAAACTCTTACTGAGCGCTGATTGGTTATAGTCTTTTATTAAGCGTTGATTTAAAAATAGAAAAGGAACGAGATGTTTCTGTAAATGTAACGAAGTGAAAAGTAAAAACTTTCGCTTTGAAATGTAGTGAAGTAAAAGTGTAAAGTCTTACCAAATAAAAGTACTTGAGTAAAGTACAGATACATGGAAATGTTACTTAAGTACAGTAACGAATTACATTTACTTCGTTACTGTCCACCACTGACAATATATAATACAATCACACTTATGAATGACAATCTACATTAACAATCAAATTTATTTAGGGGAAGCCTATTTAAGAAGATTCTAATGTTATCGCCTAATTATATATTTCTAAGACTTTTTAAAGTGTATTTTAAAATGATGTATTTTTAAATAAAACTGCAAGTATAGGGTTAGGGTTAGAATAAACCATATGAAATCCACACGCTGGCTTCTGAAAATGCGACGCAAGTAGGATTCAGCTTTTCATAAACACGTGTCGTTATCATGAGCATGTCAACCTCGAAGAGTAGATGGCGCTCTGTGTTCACTGCTGTGTTCACCGCTGCATTCACCGCTGTGTTCACCCACCGCTGGACATCAGAAGGGTTGTTTACAGTTTTTCTCAGTCGGTTTGGTTCATTTCTCAGATCAGAATTTAAATTCTCAAAACTGTTCATTCATTCTCCACATCTCCTTGTCACTTGTGCACATCATAATTGTATTTCTCCTTGTGTTTAACATTTTGCAAATGCTTTTGTACATTTTGCAAATGGACAATGACAACTGTATGTTGGTTTTTACATTATCAGTTGTTTATGTCATCTGCCAATCTCATTCCTGATTAACTCTGCAAATTTCTATTTCCGTGGTCCGCAACCAACGGACCACGTAGAGGGGTAAGACTGTGGTGTAGAGGGATAAGACCGTGTGGTGTAGAGGGGTAAGACTGTGGTGTAGAGGGGTAAGACTGTGGTGTAGAGGGGTAAGACTGTGGTGGAGAGGCGTAAGACTGTGGTGTAGAGGGGTAAGACTGTGTGGTGTAGAGGGATAAATCTGTGTGGTGTAGAGGGGTAAGACTGTGATATAGAGGGGTAAGACTGTGTTGTAGAGGGGTAAGACTGTGGTGTAGAGGGGTAAGACTGTGTGGTGTAGATGGGTAAGACTGTGTGGTGTAGAGGGGTAAGACTGTGTGGTTTAGAGGGGTAAGACTATATGATGTAGATGGGTAAGACTGTGTGGTGTAGAGGGGTAAGACTGTGGTGTAGAGGGGTAAGACTATATGATGTAGAGGGGTAAGACTGTGTGGTGTAAGGCTGAAGGGACAAACAGTGAAATAAGGGCAACAATTGTGGACCATGTTTTACATGTAAGTCATGGTCTTACAATGGCTGAAGCTGGTCGTTGGGTGCAGCTGAATATTGGAAGAACAACTGTGTCTTCAGTCATTCAAACATTTCATAGAGAAAACATGTATGTACTGTAAATGTGCTCTCTGCTGTAATGCTGCACATTGACATAAATTCCGATGTTATTCAATTTTTTATTTTGCATTTTTGCAAATCTTATACGATTTAGTATATCAAGACTAGCTCTGTATGCTTAGGTTGTTTTGAATGTGTAAAATAAGTTTTTCATTTTGCAGTTTTTCCAGTCCGTTGTCTGTCTTTTCTGAATTTCAATCAGATTTGTTTTTGTCAACAAATTGCAGTGTAAACATTACAGTCAAACAATATTGCTGTACAAATTTGATTCCACTCCAATTTCTTGCTATCAGTCTCCCACATACAGTCATGTGTTACTTTGTGTTCCGTGTACCGGTAAGTTTGTATGTGTGCAATATGTATTTGATATACCACAGAATGTGCTGCATTCTTGAAATCAAATGCTTAGCTAGTTTCCATCAGAATATACAGTCTGCACTGACTGTGACTTATAGTTGCACTGACAACATGACTAAGTATTTTGACTGCCTTGTTCATAGGCAATGGCACACAGAGTAGATACTCTGATGGCACTGACAAATTGACTGACCTAAAAATTTGCTTTTGGGGCAAAAACAAAGAATTTTGAGTGAAGTATTTGCATTTGCAGGTATTTCATTGAGTTTTGCTGTTTGCACTAATTGTTTTGAGAAATGCACTAGTTGTGATGCCAATGTAAAGCATGATGTGAGAAATGAACCAAACCGACTGAGAAAAACTGTCAGTTCCAGTCATTGGCCTGTTTAAGCTCTTGTCTGTGAAGTTTAGTTGTACATCTTTAGAAAAAACTCAGTATTCGAGTATGTTATGTAAATAAACTGTTCTCGAAAACTTTTATTTTGAAGGTCATTCCAGCTGAGTTTATGCCGCTGCGTCCTGACGTCGGCGCTGCGTCGTGACGTCACCGCGCGTGTGTCAGTGTCGGGCTGCTTGATTGTATGTAGACTAGCAGCCATAGCTAACAAATGAAGCAGGGTCGGTGGCGGCTGTTCGTCTGATTTACGGTTCGTCGGACGCTGGAAAAGAGTTCTGCAGACCTGTGTGGGCCGGTGTTGAATTTACGGAACCACTAGGACACCAGCACAAGAAGACTTTGACCAGCTGAGCTTACGAGGACGCGCCGTATCAGAGCGACGGACCCGCGGTCCCCACATCGGACCCGCCCGCAGCTCGGACTGCACTCCGACACCACGGTACCGAGTCCACAGAACTGAGGGGGTGTTAGTCTGATAATACCGTCTAACGCTGAGTGGTGTCAGTCTGATAATACCGTCAAACACTGAGTGGTGTCAGTCTGATAATACCGTCAAACACTGAGTGGTGTCAGTCTGATAATACCGTCAAACACTGAGTGGTGTTAATCTGATAATACTGTCAAACACAGAGTGGTGTCAGTCTGATAATACTGTCAAACACTGAGTGGTGTTAATCTGATAATACTGTCAAACACTGAGTGGTGTCAGTCTGATAATACCGTCAAACACTGAGTGGTGTTAATCTGATAATACTGTCAAACACTGAGTGGTGTTAATCTGATAATACTGTCAAACACTGAGTGGTGTCAGTCTGATAATACTGTCAAACACTGAGTGGTGTTAATCTAATAAGACTGTCAAACACTGAGTGGTGTTAGTCTGATAATACCATCAAACACTGAGTGGTGTTAGTCTGATAATACCATCAAACACTGAGTGGTGTTAGTCTGATAATACTGTCAAACACTGAGTAGTGTTAGTCTGATCATACCGGCCAACACTGTGTGGTGTTAGTCTGATCATATTGTCAAACTTGTGGGGAAACCAGCCAGCTTGATTGCTAATGTACTGGGTAACAACATATAAATGAAATATGTAACTAGCTAGCACGTTTAATTTATTTAACATGCCTATTGCAGCTTCATGCTTACACTTGTTGCCAAAAGTTTGATTTTGACTCGCCTGAAAGCCACAGAGCATGTTGGAGGTGTGTTTGTGTAGCTATATAGGTTAGCTTGACGGGTGGCTAGCACCCACTTGTATGTTATTCTATATGTCCTAGGGTAATTGTAATTGTACACATTAATCACAGTGTTTGGTGAACAGCTGTATGGCTTTGTGAATTGACAGTAACAATTTCTGCCCTTTTCTGACATTTAGCTAATACTGTAACACTCACAAGTTTGGGAAGTGCACAGTGTCATCACGACCTGTGTAGGCGATATCAACTCTTGACGGTATCGTAGCTCTTGTGTGGGGATACGTGTAGCTGTCAGCCTTAGCTGGCAATCTTCAATTATTTTGTGAAATGGAACTAGCGTGAATCCTGCTGCTCAAATTGCTCGTTTTCTTTTAAGGTCCATCAGTTTAATTAAATCTGTGCATGTGTATTAGAAAAAAAGGGCTTGGCAAGAGCTAACACTTGTTCTGTGTAATCAAGCCCCTAGATTCACAGTGGTGGTAAATACTGCTTTCTCAAGCCCCTAGATTCACAGTGTTAAATATCTAGCAATCCCTAGTACGAGCTGCCAGGTTATTGACCCCTAGACTTTGATCTGTGCTGCTGTGGTGGCGATGTGAAGCGGTTCACTGCTTCATCCTGGATTGTTGTTCATAGTCTTTGTCTGATCAGGTTCAGTCTGTAGTATTGAGGTGCTACTGTGGATACTCGTTTAAATGTGTCTGTGGTGCCTGTGTGCAGTAATGAGATGGGACAGACAGCTACTGACTACCCTGCTGTTCCTGTCTCGGAGGCTTTGTGGTTTTAGTCTGAACACTAACCTAGTTGTGGAGTTCTGTCAGTGCCTGCTGACAACATCTCACCACACACCTTTCAGGACCAGCACAAATGAACAAAGCACTGTTACTATGAGCTAGCAAGAACCACAGAACTGTGGTGGTCTGAACTGTGTGCCTACAGCACCTGCTTCTTGAGTGTTCTCGAAAGGTTAGATGACCCACCTGCAGGTCAGGCAGACATGTGCTCAGCTGGTTTTAAGTGTAGTGTTTGTTGCCATGGTGATGCTAAGGCAGGACAGGGGGTCTGTGGGGCGTGGACAGATGGGGGTCTGTGTGGCGTGGTGGACAGACGGGGGTCTGTGGGGCGTGGACAGACGGGGGGTCTGTGGGGCGTGGGCAGACGGGGCGGTCTGTGGGGCGTGGACAGACGGGGCGGTCTGTGGGGCGTGGACAGACGGGGCGGTCTGTGGGGCGTGGACAGACGGGGGGTCTGTGGGGCGTGGACAGACGGGGGGGTCTGTGAGGCGTGGTGGACAGACGGGGGTCTGTGGGGCGTGAACAGACGGGGCGGTCTGTGGGGCGTGGACAGACGGGGGTCTGTGGGGCGTGAACAGACGGAGCGGTCTGTGGGGCGTGGACAGACGGAGCGGTCTGTGGGGCGTGGTGGACAGACGGGGCGGTCTGTGGGGCGTGGTGAGCAGACGGGGCGGTCTGTGGGGCGTGGTGGACAGACGGGGCGGTCTGTGGGCTGGGTTGGGTTTTGTAGAACCTCATAACAGTGGAACATAAGCGTCTTGTGTGTGACCTGAGTGTGTGAAAGCTAGTGTTGAGCCTCTTGCAGAAGGCAGACGAGTGTGAAAGCTACCCTTGTGTGGTGATCCTCTAGCAGAAGGCAGACGCACAACATGGCAGTTAAACTGAAAACCACAGCTGTGCACATGTGGCTGTGTGAGCATCTCTGCACGTGTGACTATTCCGCTTGGGTGAAAGACCAACGTGTGTGAATTGTATAGGTATAGTATAGGCCTCAGTATAGGCCGCATGGTTCAAAGTGTGGGGGAATAAGGAAAATACGAGGAGCAATCGCGGGAGCTCCGCTGTGGCGTGTCGAGGTCGCGTTCTGCTCTTCAGCGCTGTTTGCAGGGTTCATCCACCATTACAAGGTGGAATTCAAGCACATGTACGGCACTTTCAAGGTCCATTTTCAATATTTTCCAGCACCTTCAGCTTAATTAAGGTACATTATACAAGTACACATATGGTCGAAATGATTTGAAATAATTAGCTTTTTATCACATTAAAAGAGATTTAAAAAAAAAAAGGTTTTGTATTTTTACTGCAACTGTCATGCTATATAATTCATCCACTACTTTAGTACTACCATTTGAAAAAAAATCTGTAGCCTATTACATGTAATACTTAGGTGGAGACATTTTTCTAACAGTGGAATAGGGCACTCTTAACCACCCGACTGCAGTAATTATTTTAGCAATCAATGCAGTTAACACATCACACATGGGGGGGAAAAACGTCAAATAACGTGAAACTGATATAATTTTGAAAAATACCGTGATATAGAATTTTGGTCATACCGCCCAGCACTAGGTTAGGTTCACTTTCTCTCATGGATTCCTTCCTTCACAGTAGGGGGCCATTTCACTGTCTGCAGCAGGTGTAGCAGGTGATTGTTAGGGTCTTTTTTTCCAGCTGTTTCTGAAAATGTCTTCAGCATTTCAGCATCTTTGTTGTGAAGAGATGCAGCATCGTTTGAAGGAGGACACAAGATTCACCAGAGAGTGAATCAGTGAGTTACAGTAGTTATTACGCTTGTATAATGTAAGCGTCTGTAATGTTCAGATTTGTATAATATGCATTTTGTATACCTGAGTTTTGTAGTTAAAGTTTGTATAATACTGTTATTGGAATTTGGGTCAGTCCATGTCTAAAAAAAACCCCAGACCTCACAGTTCATGTCACGGATGTTTTTTGAGAAAAATTAAAAAGTGAAAACTGTTAAATCCATGAGATAATGTAATCCATGAGATAAGGCTGTAGGACTTTACATTATTTTACAATTCTTTGCATGTGTAATCTTAGCCTCACCAGTTATATTTTATCACCATTTGTAATTGCCACTCTTGATAAATATATATTGAGATTAAATCTGTGTTAATTTAATTATTAAGAATGAAATAATCAAGTTGTTTTTTAAAGAATTAAAATGTTATATTAGTCCATCATTCATTTATAGAATATAATATTGTATTGTAAGCTTTCTATCCTGGTGTGATTCCCAGTGTTTAAATGATTTAAAGCAGCATATATTTACTTACTAATTTAAGTACATTTAAATAAAGTAAAACCTTGCATAACACATTTACATTTAATACATTTTAATACTACATTAAGTGGAAATAATTGAATACAAATACATTTCTCACATCAACTAGTATTAGCAAACAATAAAGATGAATATTAAATAAAGAAGAATATAAAAGTGTTATCTAAATTTGAGCAATATTGTAGTTTGGATTTACATTATAGTTAAGATTTGTATAATGTTGGGATCTTTTTATGTTGTGTAATGTAGTTTGTCAAGAATAATATTCTGGAATCTGATTGGCTGTTAATTTATGATGATGTAAATCAGGAGTCAGTACTGGCCAGTTCTCCACTGCTCTACAAACAGACAAGCATAAAAAAACTAAAAGTTAAGAGGGTGTGGAGCAAATGTGCACATTCTGTTGAGTTGTTTCTGAATGTATTGCCATCCTGGATAAATACCACAGGCAGGGAGGTGATGTGTGGAAAGTCTGAATGGCTAAACACTTGTGATGTGAGATGTGCAGCATGTGTTTGTCTGATTGACAGTACATGATTCAGTCTGATGTCAGTCTGATCTCTCTCTCCATGACGCGCCCCCTAAATGGTCATGGAAACTCCAAAACAGAATTCAGTTATGCTATACTGTTCCATTTCTTCCTGAGACGCTGGGGCTTTGACAGAGAATGATGGGTAATGTAGATGCACCTGGTCATCACTGTAACACTCCAGCTCTGTAGATACACCAGGTCATTACTGTAACACTCCAGCTCTGTAGATATACCTGGTTATCACTAACACTCCCAGTTCTGTAGATACACCTGGTCATTACTGTAACACTCCAGCTCTGTAGATACACCTGGTCAATAAAGTAACACTCCCAGTGTAGTGTGGTACAGTCAGAGAGGGGAGTTACAGGAGGTGGTGTGGTACAGTCAGAGAGGGGAGTTACAGGAGGTGGTGTGGTACAGTCAGAGAGGGGAGTTACAGGAGGTGGTGTGGTACAGTCAGAGAGGGGAGTTACAGGAGGTGGTGTGGTACAGTCAGAGAGGGGAGTTACAGGAGGTGGTGTGGTACAGTCAGAGAGGGGAGTTACAGGAGGTGGTGTGGTACAGTCAGAGAGGGGAGTTACAGGAGGTGGTGTGGTACAGTCAGAGAGGAGAGTTACAGGAGGTGGTGTGGTACAGTCAGAGAGGAGAGTTACAGGAGGTGGTGTGGTACAGTCAGAGAGGGGAGTTACAGGAGGTGGTGTGGTACAGTCAGAGAGGGGAGTTACAGGAGGTGGTGTGGTACAGTCAGAGAGGGGAGTTACAGGAGGTGGTGTGGTACAGTCGTAGAGGGGAGTTACAGGAGGTGGTGTGGTACAGTCGTAGAGGAGAGTTACAGGAGGTGGTGTGGTACAGTCGTAGAGGAGAGTTACAGGAGGTGGTGTGGTACAGTCGTAGAGGAGAGTTACAGGAGGTGGTGTGGTACAGTCGTAGAGGAGAGTTACAGGAGGTGGTGTGGTACAGTCGTAGAGGAGAGTTACAGGAGGTGGTGTGGTACAGTCGTAGAGGAGAGTTACAGGAGGTGGTGTGGTACAGTCGTAGAGGAGAGTTACAGGAGGTGGTGTGGTACAGTCGTAGAGGAGAGTTACAGGAGGTGGTGTGGTACAGTCGTAGAGGAGAGTTACAGGAGGTGGTGTGGTACAGTCAGAGAGGAGAGTTACAGGAGGTGGTGTGGTACAGTCAGAGAGGAGAGTTACAGGAGGTGGTGTAGTGAAAAACACACATTTGACTGTCTTCACACGCTCACACGAGTTACTAATTCAATCAATCAATCAAATTTTATTTATATAGCGCTTTTTACAACAGTTGTTGTCACAAAGCAGCTTTACAAGTGCCGAGTCCTAGCCCCCAGTGAGCAAGCCAAGGGCGACAGTGGCAAGGAAAAACTCCCTAGTTTTTGCATGAGGAAGAAACCTTGAGAGGAACCAAGACTCAGGGGGGGAGCCCATCCTCCTCTGGCCGACACCGGTCACCATGACAACAACAACAATATAGACAGAATGTAGACAGAATGTAAAAGATGCAATAATGTCCATTTAGACCGAAAAAGATGTAATAATGTCCATCATGGTGTAGGCATCCGGTTAGGCAGGAGGTGGCCGGCCAGGATGGATCGCTTGTCTCTCCTCATCTCATTATACCTCAAGCAGGCGGGCAGCCATGTGGAGAAATGAAACAGGGAAAATTAGCTCTGTATGAGGACATATACAGGACAGGTAAAATTATAAACATTTCTGGAGTGTGGCAGCAACTCCGGCACTAAGTTAAATTATTACAGCCTAGCTAAAAAAAAAACTACTAATTCACCAACTACTGGCGATCGATCGATCGCGATATAATACTTAGCCACCCCTGGTGTATACTATAATAGGCCATTCTCGGCACAGGTGTTTGTGTATACTATAACAGCCACCTTATTATGGGGTTCCATGTCTGCTATTCTGCCTGATAACATCTTGCACTCCCATTCCATGTACTGATAGGTCCAATGTAACACGTGTATTTAACATCCTCTGATCAGTAGGGGTGGGAATCATTTACTATCTCACGATTCGATTCGATTCCGATTTTGGGGGCCACAATTCAATTCAAAATCGATTTTCGATTCAAAACGATTTTCGATTCAAAAAACGATTTGATTTATAAAAATTTCTGCTTAAGTCTATAAAATCTGCATGATCTACTACAGTCTGCTTTGCAAGACAGAATGACAAATACAGAAAATAAAGTCTCTTTCACATTTAATTAACAAAAATAATGTGCTTTGGTAAAATAAAATGCTTTTTGTTGTTACCAAAATTCTTGAGCTTCATTTTACAAGCTGTCAGGGCTGGCTCGGATGCAGTTCCCCCAGCCGTGGCTAGGGGCACCAGAGTCAGTCCCAGACTATACTGGCGTACGTTCTCAGCCAGTGTCTGCTTTCTCTGTGATTGCTTCTCGTTTGAAGGTGTCTCGCCACCTCTCTGTTATGCTTTCTCTTTACTTATTCGAGTATTTCCTGCGTCGCTTCCTGACTCATCTCAAGTTTTCCCAATCCTCCATTTCTTCCTATCCTTTTTGCCTTTATTTTTGGGAAGGGTTTTATTTTGCTGCGGCGTTTTTTGCCAATTACTTCTTCTGGTGTCCTTGGTTTCATTTTCGCGTTGCATTTATCCGCGCTGTTTTTTAGTTACTGTTGTTGTTTTGTTTCTTTCTCCCGTCTCACTACGGTTAACAGTTAAAAAACGGTTAACTGTTATTTTTCAGTCCTTGTATGTTGCGCGTTGTTTTTTGTTTCTATTTACTCCGTGCCCTCACGGTTTTGCTTTCTATTCTCTTGCGCGTTGAGTCTTCCGTGTTGTTTTGTTTGTTCGTTCTGGGTCGCTGTTCTGGGTTCCCTCTCGCTAATACATGTGACGAGTGTCAAATGTATTGCTTTTGCGAGCCGGCACTTGGGTCCACCCTTCTCTATATTATTTCACGCTGCGTGTACATTCGTGCTCACCGCGTTACACACCCCTTGCACAAGAGCTACATACATTGTGTCCAGTTCGGTCTTCCCTGGCATTCGTAAAATGAACCCATATTTTTGCCTTAAATGAAGACTCTTTCCTCCATCTGTTTTGAAAACTTTCCGCACACGAGTGTGTCCCAGAACCTGCTGCGTAATGTCTCGCATAATTTTGTAATTACGTAACGCGACTTAGAATCGATTTGGGGACATTTAAAATCGATTCTGAATCGTAGTAAATGAGAATCGATTTTTTGGCACACCTCTACTGATCAGCTGCTAATAAACGATCATACAACAGTAAGAAGTGCAGTCTCAGTGCTGTGGAACACCTCACACGGGTCACTGGACTATGCTCTGTTATCTGGGTGGCTACAGGACACTACAGCATTTTAGGAAGAAATGGAAGATTAGAGACTAGTCTGTTGTTTCCTGTGGCTTACAATCTGAGTATTGACACTTCTTCCTGCACGGATGCCTTTATAAACACAGACATGACTGACAGGTGACAGGATCAGTAAGAGTGCTGGCCTGTAGTGACTCTGCAGGTCCTGGTCAGCTGTTAGACAAAACCTTAATGCACAGTAAACGTGGAGAAACAAGCCCCTTGAAAACATAAAGGACAAATTCAGTGAAGCTGGGGTGGGTTGAATCCGCAAATAGAGTTTCTATTTTTTGGTTAGAGATAATTAATTTGAAAGCAGACAGATGCACTGTTTTCATGTTCATATATCTAAGATGTTAATATATTGTTCAATTTTAAGTTCAGGATTGCCTTAAAAATAAAGATTAATTCTTTAAGGTGGTTGCCCTTTTGTTTAGTTTTTTATTTTATAAACGCAGAAGTATTAGTACCTTTCATCCCTTACTTCCAACCCTTCACCCCCACCCCTCGCTCCCAGCCTTTACCCCCAACCCTTCACCCTAACCCCTCACCCCTCACTCCTAACCCTTCACCCCTCACACCTAACCTTTCACCCTTCACCCCCACCCCTCGCTCCCAGCCTTTACCCCAACCCTTCACCCTAACCCCTCACCCCTCACTCCTAACCCTTCACCCCTCACACCTAACCTTTCACCCTTCACCCCACCCCTTGCTCCCAGCCTTTACCCCAACCCTTCACCCTAACCCCTCACCCCTCACTCCTAACCCTTCACCCCTCACACCTAACCTTTCACCCTTCACCCCACCCCTCGCTCCCAGCCTTTACCCCCAACCCTTCACCCTAACCCCTCACCCCTCACTCCTAACCCTTCACCCCTCACACCTAACCTTTCACCCTTCACCCCACCCCTCGCTCCCAGCCTTTACCCCAACCCTTCACCCTAACCCCTCACCCCTCACTCCTAACCCTTCACCCCTCACACCTAACCTTTCACCCTTCACCCCACCCCTCGCTCCCAGCCTTTACCCCCAACCCTTCACCCTAACCCCTCACTAGGGCTGCACGATTAATCGTATTTTTATCGTTATCGCGATGTGAAGTTTCACGATAAACACATCGAAAGAGCCACGATAACTCCTTGAATAACAGCAAACTCAAATTGCGTTATCCTCGTCCAGCAATAGAGGGAGCTATTCGCGCTGCAGACTATGATCACGTGACGTAAGTAGGCAAGAGGCAGAGTGAGGCAGAGTTGCCAGGTTCTCGGTTTTCACGCCAAATTGGGCTTGTTTGAAAATCCAGCCGCGGGTAAAAATTCTGGGGCCGCGGGGTGCGGTTTTTTGGGCTACTTTTGAGTTGGGCTACTGCGGAAGTTACAAGTCAACACTAAGAATCGTTCGCGATATAATACTTAATTTGTCTCCAGTTCACACTCGCAACACCCCCCCCCCCCCCCCGCCGACAACTTACACTCGCAGATTTTGTGCGGAAAGCTTTTGTAGGACCTGGCAACCCTGGAGTGGGGTGAACACGCTCATCAGACACGCGATTTGGTTTAAGCCTGGTTTACACTTGATGCGGCGCGAGGGTCCGGGAGGCGAAAATAACCGCGGTGGCTTCGCCCGTGTGCAATTGCCTCGCGTGCTGTCGATTCACGAGGTCGTGCACCTCTCGAATTTTGTAAGTTCGCGCGCGCCGCGTCTCGGCGAAATGAGAACAGTCATGTTTGCAGGGTTCATACACCTATACAAGGTGGAATTCAAGCACTTGTACGTCACTTTCAAGGTCCATTTCAATAATTCCCAGCACGTTATTGAATTAAATATTTATACATATACTCTAAATGATTCGAAATAATTCGCTTTTTTATCACATTATTTAATGGATATTTATTTTCAAAACGCCCAATCTTAACGTTCACGTTCTCTCATGTTTCGTCCTGGAATTACAAGAGGCTCGTATTTGTTAACGTAATACAAGAGAATTGTTCAGTCAGACAGATATTTGTTGTGAAACGAAGTAGTTACAATTTCAAGCCTTTTCAAATACTTTAGCCTAAATTCCAGCACTTTTCAAACCTGAAACACAAAGCAACATTAAAATTGGTCAGGTAAAAGTTCATTCCCCTGTATTTGAGGTGTGTTTTTTTATACTACTAGGCCTACATATCGTTTCGGACAACACTGCAAAGAATGTGACACGGCAAGAATAAACGCTTCCGCCGTTCGCGGAGGTTAACGAGGTGTGCGGAGTCGCTCACTCGTGAAAGTATAAACCTAGATTGAATCTATTGTTGAATAAACCTGCAAAATATTTGGAATTATTCTGGATTCATTACACAGTAAAAAACAAAACAAATTAACGTGCTGCTGTTCAGAGAGACACTACATTTCTGTATTTTAATCTTAATTTATCGTGGTTCACATCGATATCGGGATATCCAACAACGTTATCGCACATCGCAATTCTAGTCCATATCGTGCACCCCTACCCCTCACTCCTAACCCTTCACCCCTCACACCTAACCTTTTACCCCACCCCTCGCTCCCAGCCTTTACCCCCAACCCTTCACCCTAACCCCTCACCCCTCACTCCTAACCCTTCACCCCTCACACCTAACCTTTCACCCTTCACCCCACCCCTCGCTCCCAGCCTTTACCCCAACCCTTCACCCTAACCCCTCACCCCTAACCCTTCACCCCTCACTCCAACCCTTCGCTCCTCACTCCCACCTTTCACCCCTATCCCATCACCCTTCACCCCTAACCCTTCACCCCTAACCCCCTAATGGATGTTTCAGGTAATGGTGGGTTTAAGGAGGGTGTATTGCAGAAGTCAACGTGTTTTGTGGGATCTGTCTCGCCCTCTCTGACTGCAGGACCAGAGGGCACATCTTCGTGCCACCGCAGAGCTGGGCAGGTGTGGGGTATGTGTGAGGGATGACGTCTGTGCTGCTTGTGGACAGTGGTGGAGCAATAGTGGAGTATGTTACCACCGTGGAGGAACTTCAGCAGGTATGTACACACTCACATGGCACCAACCCAATGCATGTAGACATGGCCGAGACCATCTGTTCAAACCAAGCATCAGAATGGGGAAGAAAGGGTTAGGGTGATTTAAGTGACTTTGAACATGGCACTGTTGTGCCAGACGGGCTGGTCTCAGTAGTTCAGAAACTTCTGATCTATTGGGATTTTCATGCACATAAGTCTCTAGGGTTTATAGAGAATGGTCCAAAAAAGAGAAAATATCCAGTGTGCCTTGTTGATCAGAGGTCAGAGGAGAATGTCCAGACTGTTTCGAGCTGATAGAACGGCAACAGTAACTCAAATAATCAGTCGTTACAACCGAGGCATGCAGAAGAGCATCTCTGAACACACAACACGTCGAACCTTGAGGTGGATGGGCTACAGCAGCAGAAGACCACACCAGGTGACACTCCTGTCAGCTAAGAACAGGAATCTGAGGCTGCAATTCACACAGGCTCACCAAAATTTGACAATATTGCCTGGTCTGTTGAGTCTCTATTTCTGCTGAGACATTCGGATGGTAGGGTCAGAATCTGGCATCTACAACATGAAAGCATGGATCCATCCTGCCTTGTATCAATGACTCAGGCTGGTGGTGGTGGTGCAATGGTGTGAGAGATAATGTCCTGGCACACTTTGGGCCCATTAGTACCAATTGAGCATCATGTCAACACCACAGCCTACCTGAGTATTGTTGCTGACCATGTCCATCCCTTTATGACCAAAGTCAAATTTGTTTATATAGCGCTTTTTACAACACATGTTGTCACAAAGCAGCTTTACAATCGTATGGGTCCAGATCCCTAATGAGCAAGCCAAAGGCGACAGTGGCGAGGAAAAACTCCCTATGATGGTGGGGATTAGGAAGAAACCTCAGGAGGTCCAAGACTCAAAAGGGAACCCATCCTCCATTGGGCGGCCCATTAGCTCAAGTCCGTGGTGCGCAGGGTGGTTCTACAGTTATAGTTATAGTTCTTGTTCCCCGGCCAAGTAGTCACAGTCCCTTCAGGTGGGGAGCCTCAGGTAGGAGCTAGCATCAGCACGTCCTCTTGTGGCAATGGCACATCCAACCCCAGCATCAGTACATCCACCACCAAGCCAGACCATCCCCCAGGTGCCTGTATCCAATCGTCTTGGGTGGAGGCATGCAAGAAGATAGAAATACAGACTGAGTGGACATGAATTTAAACCACCATTGATTTAAATGTACATAGCTCACGTGCCAGTGATGAGCATGTGGCTCCGGCAGGCTAATCTATAGCAGCATAACTAAAGGGATGGGTTCAGAGGTGACCACAGTCATGAGGGTTCACTGAGACATTGCTTTCCAGCCAAGTTATTGTCACAAATAGAGTGATGCCACGACACAGCTGGAGGACAGCATCAACATCTCAGACCACAGTATACCCATCTTCTGATGGCTAATTCCAGCAGGATAATGCACCATATCATAAAGCATGAACCTTCTCAGACTGGTATCTTGAACACGACAATGAGTTCACTGTTCACAGTCACCAGATCTCAGTCCAATAGAGCACCTTTGGGATGTGGTGGAATGGGAGATTCACATCATGGATGTGCAGCTGACAAATCTGCAGCAACTGTGTGATGTTATCATGTCAATATGGACCAGACTCTCTGAGGAATGTTTCCAGTACCTTGTTGAATCTGCCACAAAGGATTAAAACAGTTCTGAAGGCAAAAGGTTCAACCCATTACTAGCAATGTGTACCTAATAAAGTGGCCGGTGAGTGTACATTATAATATATTAGATTGCATTATACTATACCTATTATCCATTCAGGTCAGTATCTGTTTGAATTGGTTTGATATTGTTATAACTGTGTTTTTGAGACATGAATGTTCAGAAATTCATTAGAAATACCTGTGAGCATTAAAGTCCTCAATATGGTGTAAAATGGTTCCGCCTCACAGCCCATCACCCTAATGTCAGCGTTAGTCTCTCATCTAGCGCATGTGTGTATCTTCCACTATGACAAGTTTGACTCTCCCTACTGGAGCTTGGAAATCCCCCAGTGTCAACAAAGAGGTGGAGATCAGTAGGGGTGGAGATCAGGGAGGTGGAGATCAGGGAGGTGGAGATCAGGGAGGTGGAGATCAGATGTTGGCACATCACCCTGCTGTCTGTCTGTCACTGTGTGTCTGGCCCCAGGAGGAAGGTGTGTGTGAGGTGGAGGAGGAGGTGGTGTGTGAGGGGGGTGCGGAGAGGTGGCTGTGTGCTCAGAGTGAGCAGGTTGCTCAGGTGCTGCTGTATGACGACCTGATGCAGGACGTGGCAGAAGAGGAGGAGGTGGAGACCGAGGTCATCGAAACGGGTAACTACACACACACACACACGCACACACACACGCGCGCACACACACACACACACAGAAGAGGAGGAGGTGGAGACCGAGGTCATCGAAACAGGTAACTGCACACACGCACACACACACACACACAAACACACACACACACACACACACACAGAAGAGGAGGAGGTGGAGACCGAGGTCATCGAAACAGGTAACGCACACACACACACACACGCACACACACACACACACACACAGAAGAGGAGGAGGTGGAGACCGAGGTCATCGAAACAGGTAACTGCACACACACACACACACACACACACACACACACGAGGAGGAGGTGGAGACCGAGGTCATCGAAACAGGTAACTGCACACATGCGCACGCACACACATATGCACACACACGCGCACACACACACACACACACACACACACACACACACACATATACACACACACACACACACACACACATATACACACACACAGAAGAGGAGGAGGTGGAGACCGAGGTCATCGAAACAGGTAACTGCACACATACGCACGCACACACATACGCACACACATGCGCGCACACACACACACACTTATGCACACACATGTTTATTGTATCTCACATTTTCATATGCATACAAGATGCACTGCATCATAATTATGGTGAAGAAAATGACCCCATTAGGGCCACGCTGTATGATCTTCATGTGCACACTGCCCTCTTGAGCCCATACACTGAACTGCAGCTCCTAATGCCTTTCACTGCCTGTGTCCTGTACTGTGGATAGGTTCATGATGGTCTTAATGCAGGCGGACGTCTGTGGGAATAAAGAGGGCAGATCGCTCCAGTGTGGGGGTGGGGGGGGGGGGGGGGACTATAATCATTTCTAATGCTTGACCAAATTTGCAAAGTAACGTTAAAAAGGAACCCTGACTTGTTTTGCACTAACAATGCTGTGTTTATCCTGTTAGCACGGCCCATGCATAGTTTGACATCTTACTGTGAACCGCAAGTGGTGTGAAGTTTGGTGCCATAAGGCGAATCTCAGCATGTAAATGAGTAGATATGTAAATCAGCTGATTGCAGCCTTTATGCAAATCAGCAAGCCTGTGATGTAGAGGTGATTTTTAAAATATAATGCATCCGAGTCATCTTTAAAGTAGATACATTAGTTCTTAAAATTAGCATTTAAACCTAAAACTTGGGTTAACCCTAACCACAAACGCTGCCCACAGGATCTTTAAGCTTTATCTTGGCCCACAGAGACTGTATTTGTGGTCACAGCTTTTATAGTGACTTTATTTATGTTGTAATAACTTTTACAGTGACTTTATCACCACTGATCTAGAACTGTTGTAACAGAACCGTAGTTCTAGTACCCACTTTAAACTCTAGTGGGTTTAAAGTGTGAGCTTGGCTCTTGACCAAGATAAAGTTTTATCAACATATTGTTTTTTTTTATTTAAACTTTATTTTACCAGGGAAAAATCCCATATTGTGCTGATAAACACTAAATGCATAAAACATCATAGTCCATATGAGTCTTTTTAACGCGTTATCCTAAAATATACTTTAGCGACGTTACTTAACACTGTACTACAGTGCTCATGTTGAGAATCGATGTTTTTACCATCACGACAAAACCGCTGTATTCAACCTGGCAGGTAAAATTGTTTTTTAAAAACGTATTTTTGATTTGGAATCTCAAATTTCGGAAGTGACGCAACGTCCTGTTGCTGACGTACGTGCTACGTAGCGCGCGAAGGATTTCCTGTTTCTCTCCGCGCGCGGAAGGATCGCGTGTCGGGTCGCGGTGCGTGCTGCGGTCGGTCGCGCGGCTGGCGCGCGCTCCCGTGTCGGCGGAGTGTTCTGGCGTGCGCGCGCGTCTCCAGCGCTGCTCCAACGTGAAGGGAAACATGGCGGCGTCGCTGCATGAGGCTCCCGCGAACCAACTGGATCTGCTGATCCGAGCAGGTAACGTGGCCTCGGCCGGTCCGGCGCTGTCCCGCGGGGCGTTTGGGGCGGGCGGCTGGGCCCGCGGGGTGAAGTTGTGGTGGTGAAGTAGCGGAGGGCATGTCAGGAAGTGATCACCTTGGTGCTGAACCTGCGTGGCGCGCGCCTGCGTGTTTTAACCGCGGGTTCTTGCAGCGTTAAAGGGGTGAAAGTGCGGCGTGTGCAGCGTGCACCCCTGGGGGAGTGCAGCGTGCACCTCGGGCGGGTCGTGCACCACCCCGGCGGGTGTGCGCTGGGCGCCGCACGGGTGGAGGATAACGGGCTGGTGTGGTGGAGGTGGTGCGGCGCTGTGAACCAGGAAGTGCGCGGTGTTGTCGCTCCTGTCTGCCACGCTGCCTGTCTCACCGTGTCCAGCGCTCACCCTGCCCGCTCCCGGAGGGGTCAGGGGTAGGGAGGGTGAGGCAAGGGCACACGGGGGTATCACGGGGGTATTTGATCATCGTCAGGGCAGTTGGGGTCAGCGGGGCACGTTTACGTGCTTTTGTTGCCCATCGTCATTTATAGTGCGGAGAAGAAAACACGTTCAGTGTGGTTATAGTGAATAAAACACGTTCAGTGTGGTTATATTCCTCTCTTCTCTGCACAATAACCACGCTGAACGTGTTTTATTCCTCTGTTCTCCGCACTATAAAATAAAACGCGTACATCGTGGTTATAGTGCGGAGAAGACAGGAATAAAACACGTTCAGCTTGTTTATAGTGAATAAAACACGTTCAGTGTGGTTATAGTGCGGAGAAGATAGGAATAAAACACGTTCAGCGTGTTTATAGTGAATAAAACACGTACAGTGTGTTTATAGTGAATAAAACACGTTCGTGCACCAAAGCGTCGTGAACGTCGCCCGTGTCTCTGTGTGAGCGTCCCGTTATACGCACGCGGGGGCGCGAGCTCAACACTCGCGCATTTTTAACTGTTTTTTTTGGGGGGTTTTTTTTTTTTGCTTTTTTGTTGTCGTTTTAATCTGGTCTGTGTGTACGACTGTCAAAATCAGGGACGGTCTTGGTATTTTCACGTTAAATCTGATATTTAGAAAACATTTGATGGCGGAAGCATTGTTATTCCAGAAGGCGGTCCTATGTTTGATTGACGTGCTGTTGTCGAATAGTGTCCGTGAAGGGTTCGAAAATATTCAGGCCGTCCAATAGGAGCTCCTCGCTCGGAGCGTGTCGAACAGAGTCTCATCCAATCGTGACTCGGGGCGGGGACTGCGCTCGGGGCGCGAGCGTCTTCGCTAAGAAGTGGAGGGAAAGTTGGCGAGTGTAAACACGGAAGTTGAGCGCGCGAGCCTGTAAAACGAGGCGGTAAATGAACTAACACTAACCTGTGGGTGAAGAGAGTTAATGGACCCACACTAACCTGTGGGTGAAGAGAGTTAATGGACCCACACTAACACTAACCTGTGGGTGAAGAGTGTTAATGGACCCACACTAACACTAACCTGTGGGTGAAGAGAGTTAATGGACCCACACTAACACTAACCTGTGGGTGAAGAGTGTTAATGGACCCACACTAACCTGTGGGTGAAGAGTGTTAATGGACCCACACTAACCTGTGGGTGAAGAGTGTTAATGGACCCACACTAACCTGTGGGTGAAGAGTGTTAATGGACCCACACTAACCTGTGGGTGAAGAGTGTTAATGGACCCACACTAACCTGTGGGTGAAGAGTGTTAATGGACCCACACTAACCTGTGGGTGAAGAGTGTTAATGGACCCACACTAACCTGTGGGTGAAGAGTGTTAATGGACCCACACTAACCTGTGGGTGAAGAGTGTTAATGGACCCACACTAACACTAACCTGTGGGTGAAGAGAGTTAATGGACCCACACTAACACTAACCTGTGGGTGAAGAGAGTTAATGGACCCACACTAACACTAACCTGTGGGTGAAGAGTGTTAATGGACCCACACTAACCTGTGGGTGAAGAGTGTTAATGGACCCACACTAACCTGTGGGTGAAGTGTTAATGGACCCACACTAACACTAACCTGTGGGTGAAGAGTGTTAATGGACCCACACTAACACTAACCTGTGGGTGAAGAGTGTTAATGGACCCACACTAACACTAACCTGTGGGTGAAGTGTTAATGGACCCACACTAACACTAACCTGTGGGTGAAGAGTGTTAATGGACCAGCACTCGGACTTCTCGTAGTTGTTGGTGCGGTGTTTTGTAGTGACTTGTGCATCCGTTACCGTGTTATACGTACATCCTCACACTTACGGTTTACTCGTCTTAATGACGCAGAGAGTATGACGTGATTCCGTTTTATATCATGATGCTGATGTAGTCACTTCACCTTGTACTCGTGTGTGTGTGTGTGAGAGAGAGAGAGAGAGAGAGAGAGAGAGAGAGAGAGAGAGAGAGAGAGAGTGTGTGTGTGTGTGTTAGAAAGAGAGAGAGAGAGAGAGTGTGTGTGTGTGTGTGTGTGTGTGTGTGTGTTAGAGAGAGAGAGAGAGTGTGTGTGTGTTAGAGAGAGAGAGTGTGTGTGAGAGAGAGAGATGTCTGTGTTTACTGTATAGTAGGAATCATGGTAGGCTTGTTCTTGTCTTTCACACACGTGCCCCTCCTTCCTACAGAGGCAGGGCACCGGGGCACATATAGGGGTCACCCACACTTCTGTTGGGGAGGGGGTGTCCAGGGGCCAAAGATAGCCCTCTCATGCAGCGGCAGTATCCAAACATGGACAGGACTCTATGAGGAATGGCTAATGCTGGAGGGAAGGGAACAGGTGAGAGGGTGTTACCCCGGGAGGGAGGCTGTGGCGTTGAGGAGGCTGTTTCTTCTGGGGCAGTAGAGCATGTGGGAGGGGCTGTTGCCCGCATGCATCACAAGTTGTCCATAATCGGTTTACCTACAGATATATAAGCAATTACATTGCAGAAAAGCAACTATTAGATCAGTTACTAAAACACCAGTCCAGACTGACTCTAGATTAGCTTTACAGAAACATTACTCTAGAACAGGGGTCGGCAACCCAAAATGTTGAAAGAGCCATATTGGACCAAAAAAACAAATATGTCTGGAGCCGCAAAAAATTAAAAGCCTTATATAAGCCTTATAATGAAGGCAACACATGCTGTATGTATCTATATTAGCCTACCATCAAAATGACTAAGTTAGCTACAAATACGTAATGAGCATTCATGATTAAATGTTTATTCTCCCTGCAGTGTGTTCTGTAGAGAACGACGCACCACGTGACTGCTCTGTTGTAGGATGCCGCCTCTAGTTTAACTTCATTACAATATTAATGAATTATGTTTCATTGATTTGATGAAATTAAAGAAATTCAATAAATCAGGGTTTTCAAGATCACTTGGAGTGAGATTTGAACCTGGAGGGGATGGCGAACGTAAATTGTTACATTGAATCATAGATATGGATCAGAGGTAAATAAACTATAGATTTTTTTTTTCTCGGCGTGAGAAATCTGATGTGTGGCGTGTGAGCGTGTGAAGACGGTCAAATGCGTGTGTCTGACGCTCAATACGTGAGAGTTGCCAACCCTGATAAATAAATCTGATTGGGGGGGGTTGAACGAAAGTTGGGCGGGGGGGGGGGGGGGCACGTAACACTCAAATGGGTGGTAAACGTCTGAAAATAAATTCTCCGGTTTAAAATATAGTCTCCCGTTACATTTTTTTTTTGGCATTTGGGTCCGTATCCAGTTAATCAGGAATGTGATTGGGTCCGGACAGGACGGCGTTCGGGTCCGGATCCGGACCACGGTCCACCATTTGGTGATACCTGCTCTAGACTGACTCCAGATTGACTCCAGATTAGCCTTACAGAAACATTACTCTAGACCAGGGCTATTCAACTATATTATTCTGCAGGCCAGATTTGGCAGAGCTCTGACCTGTTGGCCAGACTAGCCTTGTCCCAATCCGATATTTGGATCGGATCGGCCGCCGATATTAGCAAAAAATGCGTATCGGTATCTGATCGGCAGGCACGAGAAAATGCCGATCCAGACTCCCGATCCAGTTTTTTTTTTTTTTTTTTGAAAGTCCCATCTGGGTTTTCCAGCGCACCCATTTAGATAATCCATTCCAGTTTTTGCTGTGGTTTCGCCAGTGAGCGTAAAATCCGGTCCTCATTTTCCAGCACACCTTCAGCACATGAGCATAGCATCTCCTCAATATAGTTCAGTGGCATCTCCTAACCATTAAGACGGCCATGTAAATTTGAAGTTATCAGTAAAAATGTCAGTTGTGTGGGATTATTTTACCTTAAAGGATGACAGAGGTAGAGTGCAACATATGCCACAGTACCACCATAAAAAACACGACGAGTTTCTAAAGAAAACCGAAGACAAAAAAAGAAAGGTCCTACACAACTAACACTGGCAGAAACAATTGAACTGAAGGGAGTGTATAGATGGGGATAGAGCAGCAAAGTGTGGAGTACTTTTTTGCTTTTAATTAGTTACAATATGTGCACAGATTTTTTTAAAGCTTTGGTTTACCGATTCAATTCGATTTTCAATTCGATTCGATCCGATTCAATATCAGTTCTTGTAGGGACATTTCAGTTACAATAAAAAGTGTAGTTTGAATGTGAAATGTTGTAATGATACAAGGAACACTCAAACTTTATTAAAATGTATTAAGATATTAGTGTTTATACTGTGAACAACAGTTACATTCTTTTTTTAATATCAATTAATGCACACTCTTCCACATAGCTCCTTTACCAGAAAAGGCATTGAAAGCGGTTTTGAACAGCTTTTTAAAGTGCAAATTAAGTTTTTTTTTATTATTTTATTTTTTTTTTACATGTAACAAAAACATTTATGAACATAGTTCTAAATATTGTAAACATTAAGGTCCAAAAACTAAGATTTATTCATGACTGCTTTTTGACATCTTGGAGATTGTCAAAATTTTCTGCAAGAAAATGAGCTGATCAACATGTTGAGGAGTGAGACTTAAAGCACTTCGGTTATTTTTTGGCACGGGGAGAACTTGTAGATAGTTTAATCGCAAATGCCTTCTCTAGTGGAGTTTGTTTGGGTTCTGGCGTTTTTTGAATATCAGGATGGTGCCGCGTTAAATGATTTCTCAGATTTGTGGTATTCCCACAATATTTCACCTCCATGTTGCACAGTTTACACGCGGCTGTGCTTTTATCCAACTCTTCCCTACCATCATGGGTTCTGAATCCAAAATGTAACCATACATCTGCAGGGTTGCCAACTTTTCAAGATCGCTTGGAGTGAGATTTGAACCTGAAGGGGGTGGCGGTGTAAAAGGGACACAAAATAAGTATTATATCGCGATCGATCGCTCGCCAGTGGTTGGCGCCAGAGCGAACTAGTAACTCATTGAATCATAGATGTGGATCAGAGGTACATTTTTTTTTTTTACTCTTGCTGCAGCCATGCTTAACTGATCACCCCAGCCAAGTGGCGGTGCTCGAGAAAAAAAGGATGATCTCGCGAGATAAAACGCGAGACGTTAAAACGGTACGTATATGCGGGGGAAAATTCTAAAGATCGATCTCAGGTTTCATAAATCGATATCGAATCATTCAAATGAAGATCGATTTGAATCGAAAGATCGATTTTTTTTTAAACACACCCCTATTCCTGTAGAACTCATGGTAATGGTGTGTGTGTTCTCTGCTGTGTAGAATATGTGTAGAAAGCAGCAGTATCCAATTCATATGTGCAGAAGGGTCGTTCCTACCTGTGGC
>NC_135211.1:37536035-37576035 GCF_052324685.1 Brachyhypopomus gauderio | reverse complement strand
GTGTGCGTGCTGTGGTACAGGTGTGTGTGTTAATGTCTGCGGTGTGTTGTCCTTCAGGCAGCACGTACCTGTGGGAGTTCCTGCTGGACCTGCTGCAGGACAAGAACACGTGTCCGCGCTACATCAAGTGGACCCAGCGGGAGAAGGGTATCTTCAAACTGGTCGACTCCAAAGCTGTGTCCAAACTGTGGGGCAAACACAAGAACAAACCCGACATGAACTATGAGACTATGGGCAGGGCTCTCAGGTGAGACCACCCAACACCACCCTACACCACCCTACACACCTCCACCACCCTACACACCACACCACCCTACACACCTCCACCACACTACCCTACACACACAACCTTACACACCTCCACCACCCTACACACCTCCACCACACTATCCTACACACACAACCTTACACACCTCCACCACACCACCTTACACACCTCCACCACCCTACACACCTCCACCACCCTACCCTACACACACAACCTTACACACCTCCACCACACCACCCTACACACCTCCACCACCCTACACACCTCCACCACACTACCCTACACACACAACCTTACACACCTCCACCACACCACCCTACACACCACACCACCCTACACACCACACCACCTTACACACCTCCACCACCCTACACACCTCCACCACCCTACACACCTGCACCACCCTACACACCTGCACCACCCTACACACCTGCACCACCCTACACACCACCCTACACACCACACCACCTTACACACCTCCACCACCCTACACACCTCCACCACCCTACACACCTGCACCACCCTACACACCTGCACCACCCTACACACCTGCACCACCCTACACACCTCCACCACCCTACACACCTCCACCACCCTACCCTACACACACAACCTTACACACCTCCACCACCCTACACACCTCCACCACCCTACACACCTCCACCACCCTACACACCTCCACCACCCTACCCTACACACACAACCTTACACACCTCCACCACACCACCCTACACACCTCCACCACCCTACACACCACACCACCCTACACACCTCCACCACACCACCTTACACACCTCCACCACCTTACACACCTCCACCACCCTACACACCTCCACCACCCTACACACGCAACCTTACACACCTCCACCACCCTACACACCTCCACCACACTACCCTACACACGCAACCTTACACACCTCCACCACACCACCCTACACACCTCCACCACCCTACACACACCTCCACCACCCTACACACACCTCCACCACCTTACAGACACCACACCACCTTACAGACACCACACCACCTTACAGACACCACACCACCTTACAGACACCACACACCACACCACCCTACACACACCACACCACCCTACACACACCACACCACCCTACACACACCACACCACCCTACACACACCACACCACCCTACAGACACCACACCACCCTACACACACCTCCACCACCCTACACACACCTCCACCACCCTACACCCACCTCCACCACACCACCCTACACCACACCCACCTTACACACCTCCACCACACCACCTTACACACCTCCACCACACTACCCTACACACCTGCACCACCCTACACACCTCCACCACCCTACCCTACACACACAACCTTACACACCTCCACCACCCTACCCTACACACACAACCTTACACACCTCCACCACCCTACACACCTCCACCACCCTACACACCTCCACCACACTACCCTACACACACAACCTTACACACCTCCACCACACCACCCTACACACCACACAACCTTACACACCTCCACCACCCTACACACCTCCACCACCTTACACACCTCCACCACCTTACACACCTCCACCACCTTACACACCTCCACCACCCTACACACCTCCACCACACCACCTTACACACCTCCACCACCCTACACACGCAACCTTACACACCTCCACCACCCTACACACCTCCACCACACTACCCTACACACGCAACCTTACACACCTCCACCACACCACCTTACACACCTCCACCACCCTACACACCTCCTCCACCTTACACACCTCCTCCACCTTACACACCTCCACCACCCTACACACCTCCACCACCCTACACACCTCCACCACCCTACACACCACACCACCTTACACACCTCCACCACACCACACACCACACCCTCCTTACACACCTCCACCACACCACCCTACACACCTCCACCACCCTACACACACCTCCACCACCCTACACACACCTCCACCACCCTACACACACCTCCACCACCCTACACACACCTCCACCACCCTACACACCACACCACCTTACACACCTCCACCACACCACACACCACACCCTCCTTACACACCTCCACCACACCACCCTACACACACCTCCACCACCCTACACACACCTCCACCACCCTACACACACCTCCACCACCCTACACACCTGCACCACCCTACACACCTGCACCACCCTACACACCTGCACCACCCTACACACCTCCACCACCCTACACACACCTCCACCACCCTACACACACCTCCACCACCCTACACACCACACCACCTTACACACCTCCACCACACCACACACCACACCCTCCTTACACACCTCCACCACACCACCCTACACACACCTCCACCACCCTACACACACCTCCACCACCCTACACACACCTCCACCACCCTACACACCTGCACCACCCTACACACCTGCACCACCCTACACACCTCCACCACCCTACACACCTCCACCACCCTACCCTACACACACAACCTTACACACCTCCACCACACCACCCTACACACCTCCACCACCCTACACACCTCCACCACACTACCCTACACACACAACCTTACACACCTCCACCACACCACCCTACACACCACACCACCCTACACACCACACCACCTTACACACCTCCACCACCCTACACACCTCCACCACCCTACACACCTGCACCACCCTACACACCTGCACCACCCTACACACCACCCTACACACCACACCACCTTACACACCTCCACCACCCTACACACCTCCACCACCCTACACACCTGCACCACCCTACACACCTGCACCACCCTACACACCTGCACCACCCTACACACCTCCACCACCCTACCCTACACACACAACCTTACACACCTCCACCACCCTACACACCTCCACCACCCTAACACCTCCACCACCCTACACACCTCCACCACCCTACCCTACACACACAACCTTACACACCTCCACCACACCACCCTACACACCACACAACCTTACACACCTCCACCACCCTACACACCTCCACCACCCTACACACCACACCACCCTACACACCTCCACCACACCACCTTACACACCTCCACCACCTTACACACCTCCACCACCCTACACACCTCCACCACCCTACACACCTCCACCACACTACCCTACACACGCAACCTTACACACCTCCACCACACCACCCTACACACCTCCACCACCCTACACACCTCCACCACCTTACACACCTCCTCCACCTTACACACCTCCTCCACCTTACACACCTCCACCACCCTACACACCTCCACCACCCTACACACCTCCACCACCCTACACACCACACCACCTTACACACCTCCACCACACCACACACCACACCCTCCTTACACACCTCCACCACACCACCTTACACACCTCCACCACCCTACACACACCTCCACCACCCTACACACACCTCCACCACCCTACACACACCTCCACCACCCTACACACCACACCACCTTACACACCTCCACCACACCACACACCACACCCTCCTTACACACCTCCACCACACCACCCTACACACACCTCCACCACCCTACACACACCTCCACCACCCTACACACACCTCCACCACCCTACACACCTGCACCACCCTACACACCTGCACCACCCTACACACCTGCACCACCCTACACACCTCCACCACCCTACACACACCTCCACCACCCTACACACCACACCACCTTACACACCTCCACCACACCACACACCACACCCTCCTTACACACCTCCACCACACCACCCTACACACACCTCCACCACCCTACACACACCTCCACCACCCTACACACACCTCCACCACCCTACACACCTGCACCACCCTACACACCTCCACCACCCTACACACCTCCACCACCCTACCCTACACACACCACCCTACACACCTCCACCACACCACCCTACACACCTCCACCACCCTACACACCTCCACCACCCTACACACCTCCACCACACTACCCTACACACACAACCTTACACACCTCCACCACACCACCCTACACACCACACCACCCTACACACCACACCACCTTACACACCTCCACCACCCTACACACCTCCACCACCCTACACACCTGCACCACCCTACACACCTGCACCACCCTACACACCACCCTACACACCACACCACCTTACACACCTCCACCACCCTACACACCTGCACCACCCTACACACCTGCACCACCCTACACACCTGCACCACCCTACACACCTCCACCACCCTACACACCTCCACCACCCTACCCTACACACACAACCTTACACACCTCCACCACCCTACACACCTCCACCACCCTACACACCTCCACCACCCTACACACCTCCACCACCCTACCCTACACACACAACCTTACACACCTCCACCACACCACCCTACACACCACACAACCTTACACACCTCCACCACCCTACACACCTCCACCACCCTACACACCACACCACCCTACACACCTCCACCACACCACCTTACACACCTCCACCACCTTACACACCTCCACCACCCTACACACCTCCACCACCCTACACACGCAACCTTACACACCTCCACCACCCTACACACCTCCACCACACTACCCTACACACGCAACCTTACACACCTCCACCACACCACCCTACACACCTCCACCACCCTACACACCTCCACCACCTTACACACCTCCACCACCCTACACACCTCCACCACCCTACACACCTCCACCACCCTACACACCTCCACCACCTTACACACCTCCACCACACCACACACCACACCCTCCTTACACACCTCCACCACACCACCCTACACACCTCCACCACCCTACACACACCTCCACCACCCTACACACACCTCCACCACCCTACACACACCTCCACCACCTTACAGACACCACACCACCTTACAGACACCACACCACCTTACAGACACCACACCACCTTACAGACACCACACACCACACCACCCTACACACACCACACCACCCTACACACACCACACCACCCTACACACACCACACCACCCTACACACACCACACCACCCTACAGACACCACACCACCCTACACACACCTCCACCACCCTACACACACCTCCACCACCCTACACCCACCTCCACCACACCACCCTACACCACACCCACCTTACACACCTCCACCACACCACCTTACACACCTCCACCACACCACCTTACACACCTCCACCACACTACCCTACACACCTGCACCACCCTACACACCTCCACCACCCTACCCTACACACACAACCTTACACACCTCCACCACCCTACCCTACACACACAACCTTACACACCTCCACCACCCTACACACCTCCACCACCCTACACACCTCCACCACACTACCCTACACACACAACCTTACACACCTCCACCACACCACCCTACACACCACACAACCTTACACACCTCCACCACCCTACACACCTCCACCACCTTACACACCTCCACCACCTTACACACCTCCACCACCCTACACACCTCCACCACACCACCTTACACACCTCCACCACCCTACACACGCAACCTTACACACCTCCACCACCCTACACACCTCCACCACACTACCCTACACACGCAACCTTACACACCTCCACCACACCACCTTACACACCTCCACCACCCTACACACCTCCTCCACCTTACACACCTCCTCCACCTTACACACCTCCACCACCCTACACACCTCCACCACCCTACACACCTCCACCACCCTACACACCACACCACCTTACACACCTCCACCACACCACACACCACACCCTCCTTACACACCTCCACCACACCACCCTACACACCTCCACCACCCTACACACACCTCCACCACCCTACACACACCTCCACCACCCTACACACACCTCCACCACCCTACACACACCTCCACCACCCTACACACCACACCACCTTACACACCTCCACCACACCACACACCACACCCTCCTTACACACCTCCACCACACCACCCTACACACACCTCCACCACCCTACACACACCTCCACCACCCTACACACACCTCCACCACCCTACACACCTGCACCACCCTACACACCTGCACCACCCTACACACCTGCACCACCCTACACACCTCCACCACCCTACACACACCTCCACCACCCTACACACACCTCCACCACCCTACACACCACACCACCTTACACACCTCCACCACACCACACACCACACCCTCCTTACACACCTCCACCACACCACCCTACACACACCTCCACCACCCTACACACACCTCCACCACCCTACACACACCTCCACCACCCTACACACCTGCACCACCCTACACACCTCCACCACCCTACACACCTCCACCACCCTACCCTACACACACAACCTTACACACCTCCACCACACCACCCTACACACCTCCACCACCCTACACACCTCCACCACACTACCCTACACACACAACCTTACACACCTCCACCACACCACCCTACACACCACACCACCCTACACACCACACCACCTTACACACCTCCACCACCCTACACACCTCCACCACCCTACACACCTGCACCACCCTACACACCTGCACCACCCTACACACCTGCACCACCCTACACACCACCCTACACACCACACCACCTTACACACCTCCACCACCCTACACACCTCCACCACCCTACACACCTGCACCACCCTACACACCTGCACCACCCTACACACCTGCACCACCCTACACACCTCCACCACCCTACCCTACACACACAACCTTACACACCTCCACCACCCTACACACCTCCACCACCCTAACACCTCCACCACCCTACACACCTCCACCACCCTACCCTACACACACAACCTTACACACCTCCACCACACCACCCTACACACCACACAACCTTACACACCTCCACCACCCTACACACCTCCACCACCCTACACACCACACCACCCTACACACCTCCACCACACCACCTTACACACCTCCACCACCTTACACACCTCCACCACCCTACACACCTCCACCACCCTACACACCTCCACCACACTACCCTACACACGCAACCTTACACACCTCCACCACACCACCCTACACACCTCCACCACCCTACACACCTCCACCACCTTACACACCTCCTCCACCTTACACACCTCCTCCACCTTACACACCTCCACCACCCTACACACCTCCACCACCCTACACACCTCCACCACCCTACACACCACACCACCTTACACACCTCCACCACACCACACACCACACCCTCCTTACACACCTCCACCACACCACCCTACACACCTCCACCACCCTACACACACCTCCACCACCCTACACACACCTCCACCACCCTACACACACCTCCACCACCCTACACACCACACCACCTTACACACCTCCACCACACCACACACCACACCCTCCTTACACACCTCCACCACACCACCCTACACACACCTCCACCACCCTACACACACCTCCACCACCCTACACACCTGCACCACCCTACACACCTGCACCACCCTACACACCTGCACCACCCTACACACCTCCACCACCCTACACACACCTCCACCACCCTACACACACCTCCACCACCCTACACACCACACCACCTTACACACCTCCACCACACCACACACCACACCCTCCTTACACACCTCCACCACACCACCCTACACACACCTCCACCACCCTACACACACCTCCACCACCCTACACACACCTCCACCACCCTACACACACCTCCACCACCCTACACACCTGCACCACCCTACACACCTCCACCACCCTACACACCTCCACCACCCTACCCTACACACACAACCTTACACACCTCCACCACACCACCCTACACACCTCCACCACCCTACACACCTCCACCACACTACCCTACACACACAACCTTACACACCTCCACCACACCACCCTACACACCACACCACCCTACACACCACACCACCTTACACACCTCCACCACCCTACACACCTCCACCACCCTACACACCTGCACCACCCTACACACCTGCACCACCCTACACACCTGCACCACCCTACACACCACCCTACACACCACACCACCTTACACACCTCCACCACCCTACACACCTCCACCACCCTACACACCTGCACCACCCTACACACCTGCACCACCCTACACACCTGCACCACCCTACACACCTCCACCACCCTACACACCTCCACCACCCTACCCTACACACACAACCTTACACACCTCCACCACCCTACACACCTCCACCACCCTACACACCTCCACCACCCTACACACCTCCACCACCCTACCCTACACACACAACCTTACACACCTCCACCACACCACCCTACACACCTCCACCACCCTACACACCACACCACCCTACACACCTCCACCACACCACCTTACACACCTCCACCACCTTACACACCTCCACCACCCTACACACCTCCACCACCCTACACACGCAACCTTACACACCTCCACCACCCTACACACCTCCACCACACTACCCTACACACGCAACCTTACACACCTCCACCACACCACCCTACACACCTCCACCACCCTACACACCTCCACCACCCTACACACCACACCACCTTACACACCTCCACCACACCACACACCACACCCTCCTTACACACCTCCACCACACCACCTTACACACCTCCACCACCCTACACACACCTCCACCACCCTACACACACCTCCACCACCCTACACACACCTCCACCACCCTACACACCACACCACCTTACACACCTCCACCACACCACACACCACACCCTCCTTACACACCTCCACCACACCACCCTACACACACCTCCACCACCCTACACACACCTCCACCACCCTACACACACCTCCACCACCCTACACACCTGCACCACCCTACACACCTGCACCACCCTACACACCTGCACCACCCTACACACCTCCACCACCCTACACACACCTCCACCACCCTACACACCACACCACCTTACACACCTCCACCACACCACACACCACACCCTCCTTACACACCTCCACCACACCACCCTACACACACCTCCACCACCCTACACACACCTCCACCACCCTACACACACCTCCACCACCCTACACACCTGCACCACCCTACACACCTCCACCACCCTACACACCTCCACCACCCTACCCTACACACACCACCCTACACACCTCCACCACACCACCCTACACACCTCCACCACCCTACACACCTCCACCACCCTACACACCTCCACCACACTACCCTACACACACAACCTTACACACCTCCACCACACCACCCTACACACCACACCACCCTACACACCACACCACCTTACACACCTCCACCACCCTACACACCTCCACCACCCTACACACCTGCACCACCCTACACACCTGCACCACCCTACACACCACCCTACACACCACACCACCTTACACACCTCCACCACCCTACACACCTGCACCACCCTACACACCTGCACCACCCTACACACCTGCACCACCCTACACACCTCCACCACCCTACACACCTCCACCACCCTACCCTACACACACAACCTTACACACCTCCACCACCCTACACACCTCCACCACCCTACACACCTCCACCACCCTACACACCTCCACCACCCTACCCTACACACACAACCTTACACACCTCCACCACACCACCCTACACACCACACAACCTTACACACCTCCACCACCCTACACACCTCCACCACCCTACACACCACACCACCCTACACACCTCCACCACACCACCTTACACACCTCCACCACCTTACACACCTCCACCACCCTACACACCTCCACCACCCTACACACCTCCACCACCCTACACACCTCCACCACACTACACACCTCCACCACACCACCCTACACACCTCCACCACCCTACACACCTCCACCACCTTACACACCACACCACCCTACACACACCACACCACCCTACAGACACCACACCACCCTACACACACCTCCACCACCCTACACACACCTCCACCACCCTACACCCACCTCCACCACACCACCCTACACCACACCCACCTTACACACCTCCACCACACCACCTTACACACCTCCACCACACCACCTTACACACCTCCACCACACTACCCTACACACCTGCACCACCCTACACACCTCCACCACCCTACCCTACACACACAACCTTACACACCTCCACCACCCTACCCTACACACACAACCTTACACACCTCCACCACCTTACACACCTCCACCACCCTACACACCTCCACCACCCTACACACCTCCACCACACTACCCTACACACGCAACCTTACACACCTCCACCACACCACCCTACACACCTCCACCACCCTACACACCTCCACCACCTTACACACCTCCTCCACCTTACACACCTCCTCCACCTTACACACCTCCACCACCCTACACACCTCCACCACCCTACACACCTCCACCACCCTACACACCACACCACCTTACACACCTCCACCACACCACACACCACACCCTCCTTACACACCTCCACCACACCACCCTACACACCTCCACCACCCTACACACACCTCCACCACCCTACACACACCTCCACCACCCTACACACACCTCCACCACCCTACACACCACACCACCTTACACACCTCCACCACACCACACACCACACCCTCCTTACACACCTCCACCACACCACCCTACACACACCTCCACCACCCTACACACACCTCCACCACCCTACACACACCTCCACCACCCTACACACCTGCACCACCCTACACACCTGCACCACCCTACACACACCTCCACCACCCTACACACCACACCACCTTACACACCTCCACCACACCACACACCACACCCTCCTTACACACCTCCACCACACCACCCTACACACACCTCCACCACCCTACACACCTCCACCACACTACCCTACACACGCAACCTTACACACCTCCACCACACCACCCTACACACCTCCACCACCCTACACACCTCCACCACCTTACACACCTCCTCCACCTTACACACCTCCTCCACCTTACACACCTCCACCACCCTACACACCTCCACCACCCTACACACCTCCACCACACTACACACCTCCACCACACCACCCTACACACCTCCACCACCCTACACACCTCCACCACCTTACACACCACACCACCCTACACACACCACACCACCCTACAGACACCACACCACCCTACACACACCTCCACCACCCTACACACACCTCCACCACCCTACACCCACCTCCACCACACCACCCTACACCACACCCACCTTACACACCTCCACCACACCACCTTACACACCTCCACCACACCACCTTACACACCTCCACCACACTACCCTACACACCTGCACCACCCTACACACCTCCACCACCCTACCCTACACACACAACCTTACACACCTCCACCACCCTACCCTACACACACAACCTTACACACCTCCACCACCTTACACACCTCCACCACCCTACACACCTCCACCACCCTACACACCTCCACCACACTACCCTACACACGCAACCTTACACACCTCCACCACACCACCCTACACACCTCCACCACCCTACACACCTCCACCACCTTACACACCTCCTCCACCTTACACACCTCCTCCACCTTACACACCTCCACCACCCTACACACCTCCACCACCCTACACACCTCCACCACCCTACACACCACACCACCTTACACACCTCCACCACACCACACACCACACCCTCCTTACACACCTCCACCACACCACCCTACACACCTCCACCACCCTACACACACCTCCACCACCCTACACACACCTCCACCACCCTACACACACCTCCACCACCCTACACACCACACCACCTTACACACCTCCACCACACCACACACCACACCCTCCTTACACACCTCCACCACACCACCCTACACACACCTCCACCACCCTACACACACCTCCACCACCCTACACACACCTCCACCACCCTACACACCTGCACCACCCTACACACCTGCACCACCCTACACACACCTCCACCACCCTACACACCACACCACCTTACACACCTCCACCACACCACACACCACACCCTCCTTACACACCTCCACCACACCACCCTACACACACCTCCACCACCCTACACACACCTCCACCACCCTACACACACCTCCACCACCCTACACACCTGCACCACCCTACACACCTGCACCACCCTACACACCTCCACCACCCTACACACCTCCACCACCCTACACACACCTCCACCACCCTACACACACCTCCACCACCCTACACACCACACCACCTTACACACCTCCACCACACCACACACCACACCCTCCTTACACACCTCCACCACACCACCCTACACACACCTCCACCACCCTACACACACCTCCACCACCCTACACACACCTCCACCACCCTACACACCTGCACCACCCTACACACCTCCACCACCCTACACACCTCCACCACCCTACACACCTCCACCACCCTACCCTACACACACAACCTTACACACCTCCACCACACCACCCTACACACCTCCACCACCCTACACACCTCCACCACACTACCCTACACACACAACCTTACACACCTCCACCACACCACCCTACACACCACACCACCCTACACACCACACCACCTTACACACCTCCACCACCCTACACACCTCCACCACCCTACACACCTGCACCACCCTACACACCTGCACCACCCTACACACCTGCACCACCCTACACACCACCCTACACACCACACCACCTTACACACCTCCACCACCCTACACACCTCCACCACCCTACACACCTGCACCACCCTACACACCTGCACCACCCTACACACCTCCACCACCCTACACACCTCCACCACCCTACCCTACACACACAACCTTACACACCTCCACCACCCTACACACCTCCACCACCCTACACACCTCCACCACCCTACCCTACACACACAACCTTACACACCTCCACCACACCACCCTACACACCACACAACCTTACACACCTCCACCACCCTACACACCTCCACCACCCTACACACCACACCACCCTACACACCTCCACCACACCACCTTACACACCTCCACCACCTTACACACCTCCACCACCCTACACACCTCCACCACCCTACACACCTCCACCACCCTACACACCTCCACCACACTACCCTACACACGCAACCTTACACACCTCCACCACACCACCCTACACACCTCCACCACCCTACACACCTCCACCACCTTACACACCACACCACCCTACACACACCACACCACCCTACAGACACCACACCACCCTACACACACCTCCACCACCCTACACACACCTCCACCACCCTACACCCACCTCCACCACACCACCCTACACCACACCCACCTTACACACCTCCACCACACCACCTTACACACCTCCACCACACCACCTTACACACCTCCACCACACTACCCTACACACCTGCACCACCCTACACACCTCCACCACCCTACCCTACACACACAACCTTACACACCTCCACCACCCTACCCTACACACACAACCTTACACACCTCCACCACCCTACACACCTCCACCACCCTACACACCTCCACCACACTACCCTACACACACAACCTTACACACCTCCACCACACCACCCTACACACCACACAACCTTACACACCTCCACCACCCTACACACCTCCACCACCTTACACACCTCCACCACCTTACACACCTCCACCACCTTACACACCTCCACCACCCTACACACCTCCACCACACCACCTTACACACCTCCACCACCCTACACACCTCCACCACCCTACACACCTCCACCACCCTACACACCTCCACCACCCTTCCCTACACACACAACCTTACACACCTCCACCACACCACCCTACACACCACACAACCTTACACACCTCCACCACCCTACACACCTCCACCACCCTACACACCACACCACCCTACACACCTCCACCACACCACCTTACACACCTCCACCACCTTACACACCTCCACCACCCTACACACCTCCACCACACTACCCTACACACGCAACCTTACACACCTCCACCACACCACCCTACACACCTCCACCACCCTACACACCTCCACCACCTTACACACCTCCTCCACCTTACACACCTCCTCCACCTTACACACCTCCACCACCCTACACACCTCCACCACCCTACACACCTCCACCACCCTACACACCACACCACCTTACACACCTCCACCACACCACACACCACACCCTCCTTACACACCTCCACCACACCACCCTACACACCTCCACCACCCTACACACACCTCCACCACCCTACACACACCTCCACCACCCTACACACACCTCCACCACCCTACACACACCTCCACCACCCTACACACCACACCACCTTACACACCTCCACCACACCACACACCACACCCTCCTTACACACCTCCACCACACCACCCTACACACACCTCCACCACCCTACACACACCTCCACCACCCTACACACACCTCCACCACCCTACACACCTGCACCACCCTACACACCTGCACCACCCTACACACCTCCACCACCCTACACACACCTCCACCACCCTACACACACCTCCACCACCCTACACACCACACCACCTTACACACCTCCACCACACCACACACCACACCCTCCTTACACACCTCCACCACCCTACACACACCTCCACCACCCTACACACACCTCCACCACCCTACACACCTGCACCACCCTACACACCTCCACCACCCTACACACCTCCACCACCCTACCCTACACACACAACCTTACACACCTCCACCACACCACCCTACACACCTCCACCACCCTACACACCTCCACCACACTACCCTACACACACAACCTTACACACCTCCACCACACCACCCTACACACCACACCACCCTACACACCACACCACCTTACACACCTCCACCACCCTACACACCTCCACCACCCTACACACCTGCACCACCCTACACACCTGCACCACCCTACACACCTGCACCACCCTACACACCTGCACCACCCTACACACCACCCTACACACCACACCACCTTACACACCTCCACCACCCTACACACCTCCACCACCCTACACACCTGCACCACCCTACACACCTGCACCACCCTACACACCTGCACCACCCTACACACCTCCACCACCCTACACACCTCCACCACCCTACCCTACACACACAACCTTACACACCTCCACCACCCTACACACCTCCACCACCCTACACACCTCCACCACCCTACACACCTCCACCACCCTACCCTACACACACAACCTTACACACCTCCACCACACCACCCTACACACCTCCACCACCCTACACACCTCCACCACACTACCCTACACACACAACCTTACACACCTCCACCACACCACCCTACACACCACACCACCCTACACACCACACCACCTTACACACCTCCACCACCCTACACACCTCCACCACCCTACACACCTGCACCACCCTACACACCTGCACCACCCTACACACCTGCACCACCCTACACACCACCCTACACACCACACCACCTTACACACCTCCACCACCCTACACACCTGCACCACCCTACACACCTGCACCACCCTACACACCTGCACCACCCTACACACCTCCACCACCCTACACACCTCCACCACCCTACCCTACACACACAACCTTACACACCTCCACCACCCTACACACCTCCACCACCCTACACACCTCCACCACCCTACACACCTCCACCACCCTACCCTACACACACAACCTTACACACCTCCACCACACCACCCTACACACCACACAACCTTACACACCTCCACCACCCTACACACCTCCACCACCCTACACACCACACCACCCTACACACCTCCACCACACCACCTTACACACCTCCACCACCCTACACACCTCCACCACCCTACACACCTCCACCACCCTACACACCTCCACCACCCTACACACCTCCACCACCTTACACACCTCCACCACACCACACACCACACCCTCCTTACACACCTCCACCACACCACCCTACACACACCTCCACCACCCTACACACACCTCCACCACCCTACACACACCTCCACCACCTTACAGACACCACACCACCTTACAGACACCACACCACCTTACAGACACCACACCACCTTACAGACACCACACACCACACCACCCTACACACACCACACCACCCTACACACACCACACCACCCTACACACACCACACCACCCTACACACACCTCCACCACCCTACACACACCTCCACCACCCTACACCCACCTCCACCACCCTACACCACACCCACCTTACACACCTCCACCACACCACCTTACACACCTCCACCACACCACCTTACACACCTCCACCACACTACCCTACACACCTGCACCACCCTACACACCTCCACCACCCTACCCTACACACACAACCTTACACACCTCCACCACCCTACCCTACACACACAACCTTACACACCTCCACCACCCTACACACCTCCACCACCCTACACACCTCCACCACACTACCCTACACACACAACCTTACACACCTCCACCACACCACCCTACACACCACACAACCTTACACACCTCCACCACCCTACACACCTCCACCACCTTACACACCTCCACCACCTTACACACCTCCACCACCTTACACACCTCCACCACCCTACACACCTCCACCACACCACCTTACACACCTCCACCACCCTACACACGCAACCTTACACACCTCCACCACCCTACACACCTCCACCACACTACCCTACACACGCAACCTTACACACCTCCACCACACCACCCTACACACCTCCACCACCCTACACACCTCCACCACCCTACACACCTCCTCCACCTTACACACCTCCTCCACCTTACACACCTCCACCACCCTACACACCTCCACCACCCTACACACCACACCACCTTACACACCTCCACCACACCACACACCACACCCTCCTTACACACCTCCACCACACCACCCTACACACACCTGCACCACCCTACACACCTGCACCACCCTACACACCTCCACCACCCTACACACACCTCCACCACCCTACACACCACACCACCTTACACACCTCCACCACACCACACACCACACCCTCCTTACACACCTCCACCACACCACCCTACACACACCTCCACCACCCTACACACACCTCCACCACCCTACACACACCTCCACCACCCTACACACCTGCACCACCCTACACACCTGCACCACCCTACACACCTCCACCACCCTACACACCTCCACCACCCTACCCTACACACACAACCTTACACACCTCCACCACCCTACACACCTCCACCACCCTACACACCTCCACCACCCTACACACCTCCACCACACTACCCTACACACAACCTTACACACCTCCACCACACCACCCTACACACCACACAACCTTACACACCACACAACCTTACACACCTCCACCACCCTACACACCACACCACCCTACACACCTCCACCACCTTACACACCTCCACCACCTTACACACCTCCACCACACCACCTTACACACCTCCACCACCCTACACACACCTCCACCACCCTACACACACCTCCACCACCCTACACACACCTCCACCACCCTACACACCTGCACCACCCTACACACCTGCACCACCCTACACACCTCCACCACCCTACCCTACACACACAACCTTACACACCTCCACCACCCTACACACCTCCACCACCCTACACACCTCCACCACCCTACACACCTCCACCACACTACCCTACACACCTCCACCACCCTACACACCTCCACCACACTACCCTACACACACAACCTTACACACCTCCACCACACCACCCTACACACCACACAACCTTACACACCTCCACCACCCTACACACCACACCACCCTACACACCTCCACCACCTTACACACCTCCACCACACCACCTTACACACCTCCACCACCTTACACACCTCCACCACCCTACACACCTCCACCACCCTACACACGCAACCTTACACACCTCCACCACCCTACACACCTCCACCACACTACCCTACACACGCAACCTTACACACCTCCACCACACCACCCTACACACCTCCACCACCTTACACACCTCCACCACCTTACACACCTCCACCACCCTACACACCTCCACCACCCTACACACCACACCACCTTACACACCTCCACCACACCACACACCACACCCTCCTTACACACCTCCACCACACCACCCTACACACCTCCACCACCCTACACACACCTCCACCACCCTACACACACCTCCACCACCCTACACACACCTCCACCACCCTACACACACCTCCACCACCCTACAGACACCACACCACCTTACAGACACCACACCACCCTACACACCCCTCCACCACCCTACACACACCTCCACCACCTTACACACACCTCCACCACCTTACACACACCACACCACCCTACACACACACCACCCTACAGACACCACACCACCCTACACACACCTCCACCACCCTACACACACCTCCACCACCCTACACACACCTCCACCACCCTACACACACCTCCACCACACCACCCTACACACACCTCCACCACACCACCCTACACACACCTCCACCACACCACCCTACACCACACCCACCTTACACACCTCCACCACACCACCTTACACACCACACCACCTTACACACCTCCACCACACCACCTTACACACCTCCACCACACTACCCTACACACCTGCACCACCCTACACACCTGCACCACCCTACACACCTCCACCACCCTACACACCTCCACCACCCTACCCTACACACACAACCTTACACACCTCCACCACCCTACACACACCTCCACCACCCTACACACACCTCCACCACCCTACACACACCTCCACCACCCTACACACACCTCCACCACACCACCCTACACACACCTCCACCACCCTACGCACCTCCACCACACTACCCTACACACACAACCTTACACACCTCCACCACACCACCCTACACACCACACAACCTTACACACCACACAACCTTACACACCTCCACCACCCTACACACCACACCACCCTACACACCTCCACCACCTTACACACCTCCACCACCTTACACACCTCCACCACCTTACACACCTCCACCACCCTACACACACCTCCACCACCCTACACACACCTCCACCACCCTACACACACCTCCACCACCCTACACACCTGCACCACCCTACACACCTGCACCACCCTACACACCTCCACCACCCTACCCTACACACACAACCTTACACACCTCCACCACCCTGCACACCTCCACCACCCTACACACCTCCACCACCCTACACACCTCCACCACCCTACACACCTCCACCACACTACCCTACACACCTCCACCACCCTACACACCTCCACCACACTACCCTACACACACAACCTTACACACCTCCACCACACCACCCTACACACCACACAACCTTACACACCTCCACCACCCTACACACCACACCACCCTACACACCTCCACCACCTTACACACCTCCACCACACCACCTTACACACCTCCACCACCTTACACACCTCCACCACCCTACACACCTCCACCACCCTACACACGCAACCTTACACACCTCCACCACCCTACACACCTCCACCACACTACCCTACACACGCAACCTTACACACCTCCACCACACCACCCTACACACCTCCACCACCTTACACACCTCCACCACCTTACACACCTCCACCACCCTACACACCTCCACCACCCTACACACCACACCACCTTACACACCTCCACCACACCACACACCACACCCTCCTTACACACCTCCACCACACCACCCTACACACCTCCACCACCCTACACACACCTCCACCACCCTACACACACCTCCACCACCCTACACACACCTCCACCATCCTACACACACCTCCACCACCCTACAGACACCACACCACCTTACAGACACCACACCACCCTACACACCCCTCCACCACCCTACACACACCTCCACCACCTTACACACACCTCCACCACCTTACACACACCACACCACCCTACACACACCACACCACCCTACAGACACCACACCACCCTACACACACCTCCACCACCCTACACACACCTCCACCACCCTACACACACCTCCACCACCCTACACACACCTCCACCACCCTACACACCCCTCCACCACCCTACACACCTCCACCACACCACCTTACACACCTCCACCACCTTACACACCTCCACCACCCTACACACCTCCACCACCCTACACACGCAACCTTACACACCTCCACCACCCTACACACCTCCACCACACTACCCTACACACGCAACCTTACACACCTCCACCACCTTACACACCTCCACCACCCTACACACCTCCACCACCCTACACACGCAACCTTACACACCTCCACCACCCTACACACCTCCACCACACTACCCTACACACGCAACCTTACACACCTCCACCACACCACCTTACACACCTCCACCACCTTACACACCTCCACCACACCACACACCACACCCTCCTTACACACCTCCACCACACCACCCTACACACCTCCACCACCCTACACACCTCCACCACACTACCCTACACACACCACCTTACACACCTCCACCACACCACCCTACACACCACACAACCTTACACACCTCCACCACCCTACACACCTCCACCACCTTACACACCTCCACCACCCTACACACCTCCACCACACCACCTTACACACCTCCACCACCTTACACACCTCCACCACCCTACACACCTCCACCACCCTACACACGCAACCTTACACACCTCCACCACCCTACCCTACACACACAACCTTACACACCTCCACCACCTTACACACCTCCACCACCCTACACACCTCCACCACCCTACACACCTCCACCACACTACCCTACACACGCAACCTTACACACCTCCACCACACCACCCTACACACCTCCACCACCCTACACACCTCCACCACCTTACACACCTCCTCCACCTTACACACCTCCTCCACCTTACACACCTCCACCACCCTACACACCTCCACCACCCTACACACCTCCACCACCCTACACACCACACCACCTTACACACCTCCACCACACCACACACCACACCCTCCTTACACACCTCCACCACACCACCCTACACACCTCCACCACCCTACACACACCTCCACCACCCTACACACACCTCCACCACCCTACACACACCTCCACCACCCTACACACCACACCACCTTACACACCTCCACCACACCACACACCACACCCTCCTTACACACCTCCACCACACCACCCTACACACACCTCCACCACCCTACACACACCTCCACCACCCTACACACACCTCCACCACCCTACACACCTGCACCACCCTACACACCTGCACCACCCTACACACACCTCCACCACCCTACACACCACACCACCTTACACACCTCCACCACACCACACACCACACCCTCCTTACACACCTCCACCACACCACCCTACACACACCTCCACCACCCTACACACACCTCCACCACCCTACACACACCTCCACCACCCTACACACCTGCACCACCCTACACACCTGCACCACCCTACACACCTCCACCACCCTACACACCTCCACCACCCTACACACACCTCCACCACCCTACACACACCTCCACCACCCTACACACCACACCACCTTACACACCTCCACCACACCACACACCACACCCTCCTTACACACCTCCACCACACCACCCTACACACACCTCCACCACCCTACACACACCTCCACCACCCTACACACACCTCCACCACCCTACACACCTGCACCACCCTACACACCTCCACCACCCTACACACCTCCACCACCCTACCCTACACACACAACCTTACACACCTCCACCACACCACCCTACACACCTCCACCACCCTACACACCTCCACCACACTACCCTACACACACAACCTTACACACCTCCACCACACCACCCTACACACCACACCACCCTACACACCACACCACCTTACACACCTCCACCACCCTACACACCTCCACCACCCTACACACCTGCACCACCCTACACACCTGCACCACCCTACACACCTGCACCACCCTACACACCACCCTACACACCACACCACCTTACACACCTCCACCACCCTACACACCTCCACCACCCTACACACCTGCACCACCCTACACACCTGCACCACCTTACACACCTCCACCACCTTACACACCTCCACCACCCTACGCACCTCCACTACCCTACACACACAACCTTACACACCTCCACCACACCACCCTACACACCACACAACCTTACACACCACACAACCTTACACACCTCCACCACCCTACACACCACACCACCCTACACACCTCCACCACCTTACACACCTCCACCACCTTACACACCTCCACCACCTTACACACCTCCACCACCCTACACACACCTCCACCACCCTACACACACCTCCACCACCCTACACACACCTCCACCACCCTACACACCTGCACCACCCTACACACCTGCACCACCCTACACACCTCCACCACCCTACCCTACACACACAACCTTACACACCTCCACCACCCTGCACACCTCCACCACCCTACACACCTCCACCACCCTACACACCTCCACCACACTACCCTACACACCTCCACCACCCTACACACCTCCACCACACTACCCTACACACACAACCTTACACACCTCCACCACACCACCCTACACACCACACAACCTTACACACCTCCACCACCCTACACACCACACCACCCTACACACCTCCACCACCTTACACACCTCCACCACACCACCTTACACACCTCCACCACCTTACACACCTCCACCACCCTACACACGCAACCTTACACACCTCCACCACCCTACACACCTCCACCACACTACCCTACACACGCAACCTTACACACCTCCACCACACCACCCTACACACCTCCACCACCTTACACACCTCCACCACCTTACACACCTCCACCACCCTACACACCTCCACCACCCTACACACCACACCACCTTACACACCTCCACCACACCACACACCACACCCTCCTTACACACCTCCACCACACCACCCTACACACCTCCACCACCCTACACACACCTCCACCACCCTACACACACCTCCACCACCCTACACACACCTCCACCATCCTACACACACCTCCACCACCCTACAGACACCACACCACCTTACAGACACCACACCACCCTACACACCCCTCCACCACCCTACACACACCTCCACCACCTTACACACACCTCCACCACCTTACACACACCACACCACCCTACACACACCACACCACCCTACAGACACCACACCACCCTACACACACCTCCACCACCCTACACACACCTCCACCACCCTACACACACCTCCACCACCCTACACACACCTCCACCACCCTACACACCCCTCCACCACCCTACACACCTCCACCACACCACCTTACACACCTCCACCACCTTACACACCTCCACCACCCTACACACCTCCACCACCCTACACACGCAACCTTACACACCTCCACCACCCTACACACCTCCACCACACTACCCTACACACGCAACCTTACACACCTCCACCACCTTACACACCTCCACCACCCTACACACCTCCACCACCCTACACACGCAACCTTACACACCTCCACCACCCTACACACCTCCACCACACTACCCTACACACGCAACCTTACACACCTCCACCACACCACCTTACACACCTCCACCACCTTACACACCTCCACCACACCACACACCACACCCTCCTTACACACCTCCACCACACCACCCTACACACCTCCACCACCCTACACACCTCCACCACACTACCCTACACACACCACCTTACACACCTCCACCACACCACCCTACACACCACACAACCTTACACACCTCCACCACCCTACACACCTCCACCACCTTACACACCTCCACCACCCTACACACCTCCACCACACCACCTTACACACCTCCACCACCTTACACACCTCCACCACCCTACACACCTCCACCACCCTACACACGCAACCTTACACACCTCCACCACCCTACCCTACACACACAACCTTACACACCTCCACCACCTTACACACCTCCACCACCCTACACACCTCCACCACCCTACACACCTCCACCACACTACCCTACACACGCAACCTTACACACCTCCACCACACCACCCTACACACCTCCACCACCCTACACACCTCCACCACCTTACACACCTCCTCCACCTTACACACCTCCTCCACCTTACACACCTCCACCACCCTACACACCTCCACCACCCTACACACCTCCACCACCCTACACACCACACCACCTTACACACCTCCACCACACCACACACCACACCCTCCTTACACACCTCCACCACACCACCCTACACACCTCCACCACCCTACACACACCTCCACCACCCTACACACACCTCCACCACCCTACACACACCTCCACCACCCTACACACCACACCACCTTACACACCTCCACCACACCACACACCACACCCTCCTTACACACCTCCACCACACCACCCTACACACACCTCCACCACCCTACACACACCTCCACCACCCTACACACACCTCCACCACCCTACACACCTGCACCACCCTACACACCTGCACCACCCTACACACACCTCCACCACCCTACACACCACACCACCTTACACACCTCCACCACACCACACACCACACCCTCCTTACACACCTCCACCACACCACCCTACACACACCTCCACCACCCTACACACACCTCCACCACCCTACACACACCTCCACCACCCTACACACCTGCACCACCCTACACACCTGCACCACCCTACACACCTCCACCACCCTACACACCTCCACCACCCTACACACACCTCCACCACCCTACACACACCTCCACCACCCTACACACCACACCACCTTACACACCTCCACCACACCACACACCACACCCTCCTTACACACCTCCACCACACCACCCTACACACACCTCCACCACCCTACACACACCTCCACCACCCTACACACACCTCCACCACCCTACACACCTGCACCACCCTACACACCTCCACCACCCTACACACCTCCACCACCCTACACACCTCCACCACCCTACCCTACACACACAACCTTACACACCTCCACCACACCACCCTACACACCTCCACCACCCTACACACCTCCACCACACTACCCTACACACACAACCTTACACACCTCCACCACACCACCCTACACACCACACCACCCTACACACCACACCACCTTACACACCTCCACCACCCTACACACCTCCACCACCCTACACACCTGCACCACCCTACACACCTGCACCACCCTACACACCTGCACCACCCTACACACCACCCTACACACCACACCACCTTACACACCTCCACCACCCTACACACCTCCACCACCCTACACACCTGCACCACCCTACACACCTGCACCACCCTACACACCTCCACCACCCTACACACCTCCACCACCCTACCCTACACACACAACCTTACACACCTCCACCACCCTACACACCTCCACCACCCTACACACCTCCACCACCCTACACACCTCCACCACCCTACCCTACACACACAACCTTACACACCTCCACCACACCACCCTACACACCACACAACCTTACACACCTCCACCACCCTACACACCTCCACCACCCTACACACCACACCACCCTACACACCTCCACCACACCACCTTACACACCTCCACCACCTTACACACCTCCACCACCCTACACACCTCCACCACCCTACACACCTCCACCACCCTACACACCTCCACCACACTACCCTACACACGCAACCTTACACACCTCCACCACACCACCCTACACACCTCCACCACCCTACACACCTCCACCACCTTACACACCACACCACCCTACACACACCACACCACCCTACAGACACCACACCACCCTACACACACCTCCACCACCCTACACACACCTCCACCACCCTACACCCACCTCCACCACACCACCCTACACCACACCCACCTTACACACCTCCACCACACCACCTTACACACCTCCACCACACCACCTTACACACCTCCACCACACTACCCTACACACCTGCACCACCCTACACACCTCCACCACCCTACCCTACACACACAACCTTACACACCTCCACCACCCTACCCTACACACACAACCTTACACACCTCCACCACCCTACACACCTCCACCACCCTACACACCTCCACCACACTACCCTACACACACAACCTTACACACCTCCACCACACCACCCTACACACCACACAACCTTACACACCTCCACCACCCTACACACCTCCACCACCTTACACACCTCCACCACCTTACACACCTCCACCACCTTACACACCTCCACCACCCTACACACCTCCACCACACCACCTTACACACCTCCACCACCCTACACACCTCCACCACCCTACACACCTCCACCACCCTACACACCTCCACCACCCTTCCCTACACACACAACCTTACACACCTCCACCACACCACCCTACACACCACACAACCTTACACACCTCCACCACCCTACACACCTCCACCACCCTACACACCACACCACCCTACACACCTCCACCACACCACCTTACACACCTCCACCACCTTACACACCTCCACCACCCTACACACCTCCACCACACTACCCTACACACGCAACCTTACACACCTCCACCACACCACCCTACACACCTCCACCACCCTACACACCTCCACCACCTTACACACCTCCTCCACCTTACACACCTCCTCCACCTTACACACCTCCACCACCCTACACACCTCCACCACCCTACACACCTCCACCACCCTACACACCACACCACCTTACACACCTCCACCACACCACACACCACACCCTCCTTACACACCTCCACCACACCACCCTACACACCTCCACCACCCTACACACACCTCCACCACCCTACACACACCTCCACCACCCTACACACACCTCCACCACCCTACACACACCTCCACCACCCTACACACCACACCACCTTACACACCTCCACCACACCACACACCACACCCTCCTTACACACCTCCACCACCCTACACACACCTCCACCACCCTACACACACCTCCACCACCCTACACACACCTCCACCACCCTACACACCTGCACCACCCTACACACCTGCACCACCCTACACACCTCCACCACCCTACACACACCTCCACCACCCTACACACACCTCCACCACCCTACACACCACACCACCTTACACACCTCCACCACACCACACACCACACCCTCCTTACACACCTCCACCACACCACCCTACACACACCTCCACCACCCTACACACACCTCCACCACCCTACACACACCTCCACCACCCTACACACCTGCACCACCCTACACACCTCCACCACCCTACACACCTCCACCACCCTACCCTACACACACAACCTTACACACCTCCACCACACCACCCTACACACCTCCACCACCCTACACACCTCCACCACACTACCCTACACACACAACCTTACACACCTCCACCACACCACCCTACACACCACACCACCCTACACACCACACCACCTTACACACCTCCACCACCCTACACACCTCCACCACCCTACACACCTGCACCACCCTACACACCTGCACCACCCTACACACCTGCACCACCCTACACACCACCCTACACACCACACCACCTTACACACCTCCACCACCCTACACACCTCCACCACCCTACACACCTGCACCACCCTACACACCTGCACCACCCTACACACCTGCACCACCCTACACACCTCCACCACCCTACACACCTCCACCACCCTACCCTACACACACAACCTTACACACCTCCACCACCCTACACACCTCCACCACCCTACACACCTCCACCACCCTACACACCTCCACCACCCTACCCTACACACACAACCTTACACACCTCCACCACACCACCCTACACACCACACAACCTTACACACCTCCACCACCCTACACACCTCCACCACCCTACACACCACACCACCCTACACACCTCCACCACACCACCTTACACACCTCCACCACCCTACACACCTCCACCACCCTACACACCTCCACCACCCTACACACCTCCACCACCCTACACACCTCCACCACCTTACACACCTCCACCACACCACACACCACACCCTCCTTACACACCTCCACCACACCACCCTACACACACCTCCACCACCCTACACACACCTCCACCACCCTACACACACCTCCACCACCTTACAGACACCACACCACCTTACAGACACCACACACCACACCACCCTACACACACCACACCACCCTACACACACCACACCACCCTACACACACCACACCACCCTACAGACACCACACCACCCTACACACACCTCCACCACCCTACACACACCTCCACCACCCTACACCCACCTCCACCACACCACCCTACACCACACCCACCTTACACACCTCCACCACACCACCTTACACACCTCCACCACACCACCTTACACACCTCCACCACACTACCCTACACACCTGCACCACCCTACACACCTCCACCACCCTACCCTACACACACAACCTTACACACCTCCACCACCCTACCCTACACACACAACCTTACACACCTCCACCACCCTACACACCTCCACCACCCTACACACCTCCACCACACTACCCTACACACACAACCTTACACACCTCCACCACACCACCCTACACACCACACAACCTTACACACCTCCACCACCCTACACACCTCCACCACCTTACACACCTCCACCACCTTACACACCTCCACCACCTTACACACCTCCACCACCCTACACACCTCCACCACACCACCTTACACACCTCCACCACCCTACACACGCAACCTTACACACCTCCACCACCCTACACACCTCCACCACACTACCCTACACACGCAACCTTACACACCTCCACCACACCACCCTACACACCTCCACCACCCTACACACCTCCACCACCCTACACACCTCCTCCACCTTACACACCTCCTCCACCTTACACACCTCCACCACCCTACACACCTCCACCACCCTACACACCACACCACCTTACACACCTCCACCACACCACACACCACACCCTCCTTACACACCTCCACCACACCACCCTACACACACCTGCACCACCCTACACACCTGCACCACCCTACACACCTCCACCACCCTACACACACCTCCACCACCCTACACACCACACCACCTTACACACCTCCACCACACCACACACCACACCCTCCTTACACACCTCCACCACACCACCCTACACACACCTCCACCACCCTACACACACCTCCACCACCCTACACACACCTCCACCACCCTACACACCTGCACCACCCTACACACCTGCACCACCCTACACACCTCCACCACCCTACACACCTCCACCACCCTACCCTACACACACAACCTTACACACCTCCACCACCCTACACACCTCCACCACCCTACACACCTCCACCACCCTACACACCTCCACCACACTACCCTACACACAACCTTACACACCTCCACCACACCACCCTACACACCACACAACCTTACACACCACACAACCTTACACACCTCCACCACCCTACACACCACACCACCCTACACACCTCCACCACCTTACACACCTCCACCACCTTACACACCTCCACCACACCACCTTACACACCTCCACCACCCTACACACACCTCCACCACCCTACACACACCTCCACCACCCTACACACACCTCCACCACCCTACACACCTGCACCACCCTACACACCTGCACCACCCTACACACCTCCACCACCCTACCCTACACACACAACCTTACACACCTCCACCACCCTACACACCTCCACCACCCTACACACCTCCACCACCCTACACACCTCCACCACACTACCCTACACACCTCCACCACCCTACACACCTCCACCACACTACCCTACACACACAACCTTACACACCTCCACCACACCACCCTACACACCACACAACCTTACACACCTCCACCACCCTACACACCACACCACCCTACACACCTCCACCACCTTACACACCTCCACCACACCACCTTACACACCTCCACCACCTTACACACCTCCACCACCCTACACACCTCCACCACCCTACACACGCAACCTTACACACCTCCACCACCCTACACACCTCCACCACACTACCCTACACACGCAACCTTACACACCTCCACCACACCACCCTACACACCTCCACCACCTTACACACCTCCACCACCTTACACACCTCCACCACCCTACACACCTCCACCACCCTACACACCACACCACCTTACACACCTCCACCACACCACACACCACACCCTCCTTACACACCTCCACCACACCACCCTACACACCTCCACCACCCTACACACACCTCCACCACCCTACACACACCTCCACCACCCTACACACACCTCCACCACCCTACACACACCTCCACCACCCTACAGACACCACACCACCTTACAGACACCACACCACCCTACACACCCCTCCACCACCCTACACACACCTCCACCACCTTACACACACCTCCACCACCTTACACACACCACACCACCCTACACACACACCACCCTACAGACACCACACCACCCTACAGACACCACACCACCCTACACACACCTCCACCACCCTACACACACCTCCACCACCCTACACACACCTCCACCACCCTACACACACCTCCACCACACCACCCTACACACACCTCCACCACACCACCCTACACACACCTCCACCACACCACCCTACACCACACCCACCTTACACACCTCCACCACACCACCTTACACACCACACCACCTTACACACCTCCACCACACCACCTTACACACCTCCACCACACTACCCTACACACCTGCACCACCCTACACACCTGCACCACCCTACACACCTCCACCACCCTACACACCTCCACCACCCTACCCTACACACACAACCTTACACACCTCCACCACCCTACACACACCTCCACCACCCTACACACACCTCCACCACCCTACACACACCTCCACCACCCTACACACACCTCCACCACACCACCCTACACACACCTCCACCACCCTACGCACCTCCACCACACTACCCTACACACACAACCTTACACACCTCCACCACACCACCCTACACACCACACAACCTTACACACCACACAACCTTACACACCTCCACCACCCTACACACCACACCACCCTACACACCTCCACCACCTTACACACCTCCACCACCTTACACACCTCCACCACCTTACACACCTCCACCACCCTACACACACCTCCACCACCCTACACACACCTCCACCACCCTACACACACCTCCACCACCCTACACACCTGCACCACCCTACACACCTGCACCACCCTACACACCTCCACCACCCTACCCTACACACACAACCTTACACACCTCCACCACCCTGCACACCTCCACCACCCTACACACCTCCACCACCCTACACACCTCCACCACACTACCCTACACACCTCCACCACCCTACACACCTCCACCACACTACCCTACACACACAACCTTACACACCTCCACCACACCACCCTACACACCACACAACCTTACACACCTCCACCACCCTACACACCACACCACCCTACACACCTCCACCACCTTACACACCTCCACCACACCACCTTACACACCTCCACCACCTTACACACCTCCACCACCCTACACACCTCCACCACCCTACACACGCAACCTTACACACCTCCACCACCCTACACACCTCCACCACACTACCCTACACACGCAACCTTACACACCTCCACCACACCACCCTACACACCTCCACCACCTTACACACCTCCACCACCTTACACACCTCCACCACCCTACACACCTCCACCACCCTACACACCACACCACCTTACACACCTCCACCACACCACACACCACACCCTCCTTACACACCTCCACCACACCACCCTACACACCTCCACCACCCTACACACACCTCCACCACCCTACACACACCTCCACCACCCTACACACACCTCCACCATCCTACACACACCTCCACCACCCTACAGACACCACACCACCTTACAGACACCACACCACCCTACACACCCCTCCACCACCCTACACACACCTCCACCACCTTACACACACCTCCACCACCTTACACACACCACACCACCCTACACACACCACACCACCCTACAGACACCACACCACCCTACACACACCTCCACCACCCTACACACACCTCCACCACCCTACACACACCTCCACCACCCTACACACCCCTCCACCACCCTACACACCTCCACCACACCACCTTACACACCTCCACCACCTTACACACCTCCACCACCCTACACACCTCCACCACCCTACACACGCAACCTTACACACCTCCACCACCCTACACACCTCCACCACACTACCCTACACACGCAACCTTACACACCTCCACCACCTTACACACCTCCACCACCCTACACACCTCCACCACCCTACACACGCAACCTTACACACCTCCACCACCCTACACACCTCCACCACACTACCCTACACACGCAACCTTACACACCTCCACCACACCACCTTACACACCTCCACCACCTTACACACCTCCACCACACCACACACCACACCCTCCTTACACACCTCCACCACACCACCCTACACACCTCCACCACCCTACACACCTCCACCACACTACCCTACACACACCACCTTACACACCTCCACCACACCACCCTACACACCACACAACCTTACACACCTCCACCACCCTACACACCTCCACCACCTTACACACCTCCACCACCCTACACACCTCCACCACACCACCTTACACACCTCCACCACCTTACACACCTCCACCACCCTACACACCTCCACCACCCTACACACGCAACCTTACACACCTCCACCACCCTACACACCTCCACCACACTACCCTACACACGCAACCTTACACACCTCCACCACCTTACACACCTCCACCACCTTACACACCTCCACCACCTTACACACCTCCACCACCCTACACACCTCCACCACCCTACACACCTCCACCACCCTACACACCTCCACCACACCACACACCACACCCTCCTTACACACCTCCACCACACCACCCTACACACCTCCACCACCCTACACACCTCCACACCTCCACCACCCTACACACACCTCCACCACCCTACACACACCTCCACCACCCTACACACACCTCCACCACCTTACACACCTCCACCACCCTACACACCTCCACCACCCTACACACCTCCACCACACCACACACCTCCACCACCCTACACACGCAACCTTACACACCTCCACCACCCTACACACCTCCACCACACTACCCTACACACGCAACCTTACACACCTCCACCACACCACCTTACACACGCAACCTTACACACCTCCACCACCTTACACACCTCCACCACCTTACACACCTCCACCACCTTACACACCTCCACCACCCTACACACCTCCACCACCCTACACACCTCCACCACCCTACACACCTCCACCACACCACACACCACACCCTCCTTACACACCTCCACCACACCACCCTACACACCTCCACCACCCTACACACCTCCACACCTCCACCACCCTACACACACCTCCACCACCCTACACACACCTCCACCACCCTACACACACCTCCACCACCTTACACACCTCCACCACCTTACACACCTCCACCACCCTACACACCTCCACCACCCTACACACGCAACCTTACACACCTCCACCACCCTACACACCTCCACCACACTACCCTACACACGCAACCTTACACACCTCCACCACACCACCTTACACACCTCCACCACCTTACACACCTCCACCACACCACACACCACACCCTCCTTACACACCTCCACCACACCACCCTACACACCTCCACCACCCTACACACCTCCACCACACTACCCTACACACACCACCTTACACACCTCCACCACACCACCCTACACACCACACAACCTTACACACCTCCACCACCCTACACACCTCCACCACCTTACACACCTCCACCACCCTACACACCTCCACCACACCACCTTACACACCTCCACCACCTTACACACCTCCACCACCCTACACACCTCCACCACCCTACACACGCAACCTTACACACCTCCACCACCCTACACACCTCCACCACACTACCCTACACACGCAACCTTACACACCTCCACCACCTTACACACCTCCACCACCTTACACACCTCCACCACCTTACACACCTCCACCACCCTACACACCTCCACCACCCTACACACCTCCACCACCCTACACACCTCCACCACACCACACACCACACCCTCCTTACACACCTCCACCACACCACCCTACACACCTCCACCACCCTACACACCTCCACACCTCCACCACCCTACACACACCTCCACCACCCTACACACACCTCCACCACCCTACACACACCTCCACCACCTTACACACCTCCACCACCCTACACACCTCCACCACCCTACACACCTCCACCACACCACACACCACACCCTCCTTACACACCTCCACCACCCTACACACACCTCCACCACCCTACACACACCTCCACCACCCTACACACACCTCCACCACCTTACACACCTCCACCACCCTACACACCTCCACCACCCTACACACCTCCACCACACCACACACCACACCCTCCTTACACACCTCCACCACCCTACACACACCTCCACCACCCTACACACACCTCCACCACCCTACACACACCTCCACCACCCTACACACCTCCACCACCCTACACACCTCCACCACCCTACACACCTCCACCACCTTACAGACACCACACCACCCTACACACACCACACCACCCTACACACACCACACCACCCTACACACACCACACCACCCTACACACACCACACCACCCTACACACACCTCCACCACCCTACACACACCTCCACCACACCACCCTACACACACCTCCACCACACCACCCTACACACACCTCCACCACACTACCCTACACCACACCACCCTACACCACACCACCCTACACACCTCCACCACCCTACACACCACACCACCTTACACACCTCCACCACACCACACACCACACCCTCCTTACACACCTCCACCACACCACCCTACACACCTCCACCACCCTACACACACCTCCACCACCCTACACACACCTCCACCACCCTACACACACCTCCACCACCTTACACACCTCCACCACCCTACACACCTCCACCACCCTACACACCTCCACCACACCACACACCACACCCTCCTTACACACCTCCACCACCCTACACACACCTCCACCACCCTACACACACCTCCACCACCCTACACACACCTCCACCACCCTACACACCTCCACCACCCTACACACCTCCACCACCCTACACACCTCCACCACCTTACAGACACCACACCACCCTACACACACCACACCACCCTACACACACCACACCACCCTACACACACCACACCACCCTACACACACCACACCACCCTACACACACCTCCACCACCCTACACACACCTCCACCACACCACCCTACACACACCTCCACCACACCACCCTACACACACCTCCACCACACTACCCTACACCACACCACCCTACACCACACCACCCTACACACCTCCACCACCCTACACACCACACCACCTTACACACCTCCACCACACCACACACCACACCCTCCTTACACACCTCCACCACACCACCCTACACACCTCCACCACCCTACACACACCTCCACCACCCTACACACACCTCCACCACCCTACACACACCTCCACCACCCTACACACACCTCCACCACCTTACAGACACCACACCACCTTACAGACACCACACCACCTTACAGACACCACACCACCTTACAGACACCACACCACCCTACACACCCCTCCACCACCCTACACACCCCTCCACCACCCTACACACCCCTCCACCACCCTACACACCCCTCCACCACCCTACACACACCACACCACCCTACAGACACCACACCACCCTACAGACACCACACCACCCTACAGACACCACACCACCCTACACACACCTCCACCACCCTACACACACACCTCCACCACCCTACACACACACCTCCACCACCCTACACACACCTCCACCACCCTACACACACCTCCACCACCCTACACACACCTCCACCACACCACCCTACACCACACCCACCTTACACACCACACCACCTTACACACCACACCACCTTACACACCACACCACCTTACACACCTCCACCACACCACCCTACACACCTGCACCACCCTACACACCTGCACCACCCTACACACCTGCACCACCCTACACACCTCCACCACCCTACACACCTGCACCACCCTACACACCTCCACCACCCTACCCTACACACACAACCTTACACACCTCCACCACCCTACACACCTCCACCACCCTACCCCACACACACAACCTTACACACCTCCACCACCCTACACACCTCCACCACCCTACACACCTCCACCACACTACCCTACACACACCACCTTACACACCACACAACCTTACACACCTCCACCACCCTACACACCTCCACCACCCTACACACCTCCACCACCCTACACACCTCCACCACCCTACACACCTCCACCACCTTACACACCTCCACCACCTTACACACCTCCACCACCCTACACACCTCCACCACCCTACACACGCAACCTTACACACCTCCACCACCCTACACACCTCCACCACACTACCCTACACACGCAACCTTACACACCTCCACCACACCACCTTACACACCTCCACCACCTTACACACCTCCACCACCTTACACACCTCCACCACCTTACACACCTCCACCACCCTACACACCTCCACCACCCTACACACCTCCACCACCCTACACACCACACCACCTCACACACCTCCACCACACCACACACCACACCCTCCTTACACACCTCCACCACACCACCCTACACACCTCCACCACCCTACACACCTCCACCACCCTACACCCCTCCACCACCCTACACACCCCTCCACCACCATACACACCCCTCCACCACCCTACACACACCTCCACCACCCTACACACACCTCCACCACCCTACACACCTCCACCACCCTACACACCTCCACCACCTTACACACCTCCACCACACCACACACCACACCCTCCTTACACACCTCCACCACACCACCCTACACACCTCCACCACCCTACACACACCTCCACCACCCTACACACACCTCCACCACCCTACACACACCTCCACCACCCTACACACCTCCACCACCTTACAGACACCACACCACCCTACAGACACCACACCACCCTACAGACACCACACCACCCTACAGACACCACACCACCCTACAGACACCACACCACCCTACAGACACCTCCACCACCCTACAGACACCTCCACCACCCTACACACACCTCCACCACCCTACACACACCTCCACCACCCTACACACACCTCCACCACCCTACACACACCTCCACCACACCACCCTACACACACCTCCACCACACTACCCTACACCACACCACCCTACACACCTCCACCACCCTACACACCACACCACCTTACACACCTCCACCACACCACACACCACACCTCCTTACACACCTCCACCACACCACCCTACACACACCTCCACCACCCTACACACACCTCCACCACCCTACACACACCTCCACCACCCTACACACACCTCCACCACCCTACACACACCTCCACCACCCTACACACACCTCCACCACCCTACACACACCTCCACCACCCTACACACCTCCACCACCCTACACACCTCCACCACCCTACACACACCTCCACCACCCTACACACACCTCCACCACCCTACACACACCTCCACCACCCTACACACACCTCCACCACCTTACAGACACCACACCACCTTACAGACACCACACCACCCTACACACCTCCAGCACCTTACACACACCTCCACCACCTTACACACACCACACCACCCTACAGACACCACACCACCCTACAGACACCACACCACCCTACAGACACCTCCACCACCCTACACACACCTCCACCACCCTACACACACCTCCACCACCCTACACACACCTCCACCACCCTACACACACCTCCACCACACCACCCTACACACACCTCCACCACACCACCCTACACACACCTCCACCACACCACCCTACACACACCTCCACCACACTACCCTACACCACACCACCCTACACACCTCCACCACCCTACACACCACACCACCTTACACACCTCCACCACACCACACACCACACCTCCTTACACACCTCCACCACACCACCCTACACACACCTCCACCACCCTACACACACCTCCACCACCCTACACACACCTCCACCACCCTACACACACCTCCACCACCCTACACACACCTCCACCACCCTACACACCTCCACCACCCTACACACCTCCACCACCCTACACACACCTCCACCACCCTACACACCTCCACCACCCTACACACACCTCCACCACCCTACACACACCTCCACCACCCTACACACACCTCCACCACCTTACAGACACCACACCACCCTACACACCTCCACCACCTTACACACACCTCCACCACCTTACACACACCTCCACCACCTTACACACACCACACCACCCTACAGACACCACACCACCCTACAGACACCACACCACCCTACAGACACCACACCACCCTACAGACACCACACCACCCTACACACACCTCCACCACCCTACACACACCTCCACCACACCACCCTACACACACCTCCACCACACCACCCTACACACACCTCCACCACACCACCCTACACACACCTCCACCACACTACCCTACACCACACCACCCTACACACCACACCACCCTACAAACACCACACCACCTTACACATCTCCACCACACTACCCTACACATCACACCACCTTACACACCTCCACCACACCACCCTACACACCACACCCTCCTTACACACCTCCACCACACCACCCTACACACCACACCCTCCTTACACACCTCCACCACACCACCCTACACACCACACCCTCCTTACACACCTCCACCACACCACCCTACACACCACACCCTCCTTACACACCTCCACCACCTTACACACCTCCACACCACCCTACAGACACCACACCACCCTACAGACACCACACCACCCTACAGACACCACACCACACCACCCTACAGACACCACACCTCCACCACCCTACAGACACCACACCTCCACCACCCTACAGACACCACACCTCCACCACCCTACAGACACCACCACCACACCACCCTACACACCACACCACCTTACACACCTCCACCACACCACCCTACACACCTCCACCACCCTACACACCACCATTACCCTACACACCACCACCACCCTACACACCACCACCACCCTACACACCACCACCACCCTACACACCACCACCACCCTACACACCACCACCACCTTACACACCTCCACCACCCTACACACCACCCTACACACCACACCACTGTTTTTCACTTTCCACTCATAACATTGATACCACATGGTACTGCAGGCCGGTGAGATGTATATGTAACTGTATATGTTTAGAGGGTCCTGTATTCATGTGATGGAGGTTGCTGTGTTTGAAATGTGTTGGGTTGTGTGTGTGTGTGTGTGTGTGTGTGTGTGTGGGGGGGGGGCAGGTACTACTATCAGAGGGGAATCCTCTCCAAGGTGGAGGGCCAGCGTCTGGTCTACCAGTTCAGGGAGATGCCCAAGGACATCGTT
>NC_135211.1:37508535-37531035 GCF_052324685.1 Brachyhypopomus gauderio | reverse complement strand
GTGTGTGTGATGGTGGTGTGTGTGTGTGTGTGTGATGGTGGTGTGTGTGTGTGTGTGTGATGGTGGTGTGTGTGTGTGTGTGTGTGATGGTGGTGTGTGTGTGTGTGTGTGATGGTGGTGTGTGTGTGTGTGTGTGTGTGTGTGTGTGTGTGTGTGTGTGTGTGTGATGGTGGGTTGTGTGTGTGTGTGTGTGATGGTGGGTTGTGTGTGTGTGATGGTTGGTTGTGTGTGTGTGTGTGTGGGTGGGTGTGTGATGGTTGTGTGGGTGGGTTGTGTGTGTGTGTGTTTGTGATGGTGGGGTGTGTGTGTGTGTGTGTGTGTGTGTTTGTGATGGTGGGGTATGTGTGTTTGTGATGGTGGGGTATGTGTGTTTGTGACGGTGAGGTGTGGGTGTGTGATGGTTGTGGGTGTGATGGTTGTGTGTGTGTGTGTGATGGTTGTGTGTGTGTGTGTGATGGTTGTGTGTGTGTGTGTGTGGGTGTGTGATGGTTGTGTGGGTGGGTGTGTGATGGTTGTGTGGGTGGGTGTGTGTGTGTTTGTGATGGTGGGTTGTGTGTGTGTGTGTGTTTGTGATGGTGGGGTGTGTGTGTGTGTGTGTTTGTGATGGTGGGGTATGTGTGTTTGTGACGGTGAGGTGTGGGTGTGTGATGGTTGTGGGTGTGATGGTTGTGATGGTTGTGTGTGTGTGATGGTTGTGTGTGTGTGATGGTTGTGTGTGTGTGTGTGTGTGTGTGTGTGTGATGGTTGTGTGTGTGTGTGATGGTTGTGTCTGTTATGGTTGTGATGGTGGGGTGTGTGTTTGTGACGGTGGGGTGTGTGGGTGCGTGACGGTTGTGTGTGTGGGTGCGTGTGGGTGTGTGATGGTTGTGTGCGTGTGGGTGTGTGATGGTTGTGTGTGTGATGGTTGTGTGTGTGATGGTTGTGTGTGTGATGGTTGTGTGTGTGTGATGGGTGTGTGTGGGTGTGTGTGATGGTTGTGTGGTTGTGTGTGTGATGGTTGTGTGTGTGGTGGTTGTGGGTGTGTGGTTGTGTGTGTGTGGTTGTGTGTGGTTGTGGGTGTACAGGCCTGATAGTTTCCAGGCGCCACGCCGGAATTCCGGCGTACCGACGTGTCTGCAAGAAAAAAAAACGGTTCGCCTAGTGCTCGACAGATTTCCGTCATTTGAATTTTTTGGGGGGAAAAAATCCATCAAATCATAATAATAAACCACACGCGCGCGTGCTATCTGTTTTGAGGCGGAAATATGATTCTCTCACTGGATCATCAGCGCTGAATGGATGACGGCGGGGTCATTTGATTGACTTGCGGGTCATCCCGCCTTCTGATTTTCGGACATTACGTAGTAAAGTTACCTTTGTTTTGGTCAGTTTATGTTTTCAACTTGATTGGTCGTGCCGAAGACATTAATGCTCCGGTTCAATCGACATATACATCATACAAGCTGTCCGCGGGTTACGATTTTTCGTGGTTCGACACATCTCCCATTTACTGTATAAGTCTTATTTGGACTATTTGGTGTTTGGTGTGCGCGGCGGAAGAATATATGGTTACGTGGCTCGGGACCGAGGAGGACGGCGTCAGGATAAGCTAATATAGAAGTTATCGTTATTTATATTAAATAATCTCTCCACAGACTTTTCTTCATTTAGCTTTAATACAGTCTGAGAAAAAAAGGCGCATTTTTCTTCCATTTAAAATGTCATTACTTTTTTATTTCTAAACCAATCTTAACATGGATGGTGTTGTTCTGTTTGTATAAAGGCTCTATCTAGTGGTGTCCATTTTTGGACTTTACATTTTTTTTTGTAACATACCTACTTAAAGCAGGTAATCTTATTGCTTATGTTTTTGCGATAGTGTATCTGATAAAAACAAGAGATCTTCATACCTTTTAAAATTCACCAGGATTCACTAAATTTAAGGAGGACCCCCCGATAACTTTATATAAACATTTATGTACATTTATTGCTCAGGTGTTGCATTTTGTCGCTTCATAAATTCTGTCTTCTCTCCTTACACAGGCTGTTTAGATTAATATACTTTATAAATGTGTTTAATGTGTAGAATTAGGCAAAGGAGGCTGTGTCCCAACTATACCACATTTTCAGTAATTGCTGACATTGTCTTTTGCCAGAAAAAATGTCCATTCCCACCCTTCTGTACAAAATATGGTACGCTTTCACCCCCCCCCCCCCGTTCAGAAAAAGTTCAGGCTCAGGATTTTTTCCCACTATCACCCCTGGGGTGTGTGTGGGTGTGTGTGGTTGTGGGTGTGTGTGGGTGTGTGATGGTTGTGTGGGTGGGTGTGTGTGTGTAGGTTGTGTGTGTGTGTGTGTGTGTGTGTTTGTGATGGTGGGGTATGTGTGTGTGTGTGTGTTTGTGACGGTGAGGTGTGTGTGTGATGGTTGTGGGTGTGATTGTTGTGATGGTTGTGTGTGTGTGTGTGTGATGGTTTTGTGTGTGTGTGTGTGTGTGTGTGTGTGTGTGTGATGGTTGTGTGTGTGTGTGATGGTTGTGGGTGATGGTTGTGTGTGTGTGTGTGTGATGGTTGTGTGTGTGTGTGTGTGATGGTTGTGTGTGTGTGTGTGTGATGGTTGTGTGTGTGTGTGTGTGATGGTTGTGTGTGTGTGTGTGTGTGTGTGTGTGTGTGTGTGTGTGATGGTTGTGTGTGTGTGTGTGTGTGTGTGTGTGTGTGTGTGTGTGTGTGTGTGTGATGGTTGTGTGTGTGTGTGTGATGGTTGTGTGTGTGTGTGTGATGGTTGTGTGTGTGTGTGATGGTTGTGTGTGTGTGTGTGTGTGATGGTTGTGTGTGTGTGTGTGTGATGGGTGTGTGTGTGTGTGTGTCATGGGTGTGTGTGTGTGTGTGTGATGGGTGTGTGTGTGTAGGGTATGTGTTTGTGACGGTGTGGTGTGTGTGTGGGTGTGTGATGGTTGTGTGTGTGGGTGTGTGATGGTGTGTGGGTGTGATGGTTGTGTGGGTGTGTGTGTGTGATGGTTGTGTGTGTGTGTGTGTGTGTGTGGGTGTGATGGTTGTGTGTGTGTTGTCATACTTTTTTTTATTGGGGTTTGGTCTGTCCATCTCTAGGACTGTCAGAGTTGCTATGCAAGTGCCTGTCGTCATGACGACTTCTCTGGGCCAAAAGATCTCCACGGTCGCCGTGCCATCCGTGAACCCGCCCCTCCTCACCACGGCGCCCACGGGCGTGGGGGCGGGGCCGGGGGCGTCGGGCCCGAAGGTGCTGATCCAGACGGTTCCTGCGGTGGAGAACGGGGAGAAGGTGACGGTGCAGCTGGCCAAGATCATCACCATCCCTGCCGCACAGCTAGCGCACTGCCACCTGCAGCCTAAAGGGGGCACTGCTGGGGGCATCAGCCTGCTGGGGGCGCCCCTCACCGTCCGCGCCCTCACGCCCCTCTCCATGACGCCCGCCGCTCAGGTCGTCAGACTGGCCGTGCCTGGCAAGCCAAGCTCCGCCCACTCACAGATGCCCCTCCCCCTCCAAGCCCACACTCAGATTCCCTCTCTGCGGGCCACGGCCGCGTCACTTTCCGCCCAAAGCCCCGCCCCCATCCCCGTCTCTCTTCCCATCCAGATCCAGATCCAGTCAACAGGGGGCGAGAGAGGCGGGGCCCAAGAGGACAGCACAGAGCAGCCACGCCCACGGCCAGAGGCGGAGTCTGTCTCTGTGAACCTTGAGCCAGATGTAGTGGCTCGAGAAGCCACGGTGCTCTCAGATCCAGTGCCGTAGCTATAAAACACACACACACAGCTAAAGGGAAAGTCTCACACACACACACACACACACACACACACACACACACACAGAGCTAAAGGGAAAGTCACACACACACACAGGTACATGGCCCAGCCAGCTCCCACCAGCCGAGTAGCTAGTCAGGGATACAGCGCCCCCTGCTGGACACTGAACTAACCAGAGTTGGATTTGGCCTGTCCAGTCAAAGATGGGTTTAAGTTTTAATGAGTCAGGTGCCCGGAGAGTGTGTGATGAGAGAGAGAGAGAGAGAGAGAGAGAGAGAGAGAGAGAGAGAGAGAGAGAGAGAGAGAGAGAGAGAGAGAGAGAGAGAGAGGAGAGGGAGAGGGAGATTGATGAAGAGGTACAGGAGGATCACGCGTCTCCTCCAGGCACATTTGAAGACACTACCACACCAGGAACACTACAGTGAGGATCTACAAACTAAAGTTTAAAAACAAAGGACAAAACCAAATGTGAACATTTGTGTAAAATAACGTTTTGATACGTCGTGTAAAGAGATTTTTCCTGTTTTGTTTTTTTTTTTGTTTCGTTTTCTCTTTTGCATTTATGATGCAAAACCAGCAGTTATGATTGGACATTGTCACTGTGAGGTCAGATGATCAATGTGATACCACAAGAACATGAGAGGCAGACAGACACACGGCGACTGAGGGAGACAGACAGACACACACGGCGACTGAGGGAGACAGACAGACACACACGGCGACTGAGGGAGACAGACAGACACACAGGGGGACTGAGGGAGACAGACAGACACACAGGGGGACTGAGGGAGACAGACAGACACACAGGGGGACTGAGGGAGACAGACAGACACACAGGGGGACTGAGGGAGACAGACAGACACACAGGGGGACTGAGGGAGACAGACAGACACACAGGGGGACTGAGGGAGACAGACAGACACACAGGGGGACTGAGGGAGACAGACAGACACACAGGGGGACTGAGGGAGACAGACAGACACACACGGCGACTGAGGGAGAGACAGACAGACACACAGGGCGACTGAGGGAGAGACAGACAGACACACAGGGCGACTGAGGGAGAGACAGACAGACACACAGGGCGACTGAGGGAGAGACAGACAGACACACAGGGGGACTGAGGGAGACAGACAGACACACACGGCGACTGAGGGAGAGACAGACAGACACACACGGCGACTGAGGGAGAGACAGACAGACACACAGGGCGACTGAGGGAGAGACAGACAGACACACAGGGCGACTGAGGGAGAGACAGACAGACACACAGGGGGACTGAGGGAGACAGACAGACACACACGGCGACTGAGGGAGAGACAGACAGACACACACGGCGACTGAGGGAGAGACAGACAGACACACAGGGCGACTGAGGGAGAGACAGACAGACACACAGGGCGACTGAGGGAGAGACAGACAGACACACAGGGCGACTGAGGTAGAGACAGACAGACACACAGGGGGACTGAGGTAGAGACAGACAGACACAGGGAATGAGATTTTCTCCCTGGACTGAAGCAGATGGACTTATTCTGTATATATTTACAGACCTTAGAAGCCCACAGCCTTGGAACTGTTCCAATATGACATTCATTTTGTTGTTAGTCAGGCTTCTTAAGCTTTTGTGTTAAGTTCAAGTTTTTAAGTTTAGTATTTTTAGCGCAATGTACCAACCACAGTATTACAGTCTACAGAGCAGCAGGAATCTGTAGTTTTGTGGGAGTCTGACGGCTCCCCATCAGAACGGTCTACGCCGGCAGGACGGTCTACACTGTCAGCCCATCAGGACGGTCTACGCCGGCAGGACGGTCTACACTGTCAGCCCATCAGGACGGTCTACGCCGGCAGGACGGTCTACACCGTCAGCCCATCAGGACGGTCTATGTCGGCAGGACGGTCCACACCGTCAGCCCATCAGGACGGTCTACGTCGGCAGGACGGTCCACACCGTCAGCCCATCAGGACGGTCTACGTCGGCAGGACGGTCCACACCGTCAGCCCATCAGGACGGTCTACGTCGGCACGACGGTCCACACCGTCAGCCCATCAGGACGGTCTACGTCGGCACGACGGTCCACACCGTCAGCCCATCAGGACGGTCTACGTCGGCAGGACGGTCCACACCGTCAGCCCATCAGGACGCTCTACGTCGGCAGGACGGTCCACACCGTCAGCACATCAGGACGGTCTACGTCGGCAGGACGGTCCACACCGTCAGCCCATCAGGACGGTCTACGCTGGCAGGACGGTCTACACCGTCAGCCCATCAGGGTGGTCTACGCCGGCAGGACGGTCCACACCGTCAGCCCATGTCATTTTGGGGCTAGCAGGTGCAGTTTCAGGAAGAGGTCAGCTGATCTATTCCACACTCCCCTCCTCCACCTTCTACACCCACCCTCCCCTGCCCTCTCCACCCGTTGCTTTTTAGTTACTGAACAGGGAGAGCTGTTGTCTGTGTTCAGAATTGAACTAGATTGTATATTCAACATTTGAAGTATATTCTATTTTGTTGTACTCTTGTTTCAAAGTGTATTCACTTGTAAAGCTGCTTTGTGACAACAACTGTTGTAAAAAGCGGTATATAAATAAAATTTTGATTGATTTTGATTGATATTCAAGTAGATTTTACTGAAATATAAAACAAACTCATGGCTTTGAGCTTTTGTGTTTTCTTTGACATGATTTTGTACTTAAACAAAAAATGTATTTATTATATACAGCTTGACATATAGTACAGTTAAATGCTTAAAGCGCTTAAATACACAGTGCACATCTAGGGCAGTCATGGTCTGGTGGTTGGAGCACACCGGTCTGGGCACAAGTGATTGTGTGTGTGTGTGTGTGTGTGTGTGTGTGTGTACCACAGCCCCCCTACTTGATCACTAGTGTGTGTTCAAACTGCACAGATGGGTAAATGCAGAGGACAAATTTCGATTTGGGTGAAAATCACAATTGACAAATATGACACATTTCACGTTTACCAGCAGAAACATTGGAACAAATAAGATATAAATCGAGTACTAGAAAATGTGTGCATGTGCAGAGGGAAGTGTTGCAGTTCTAGATGCGTAGTCATGGCGATGTGCGTTATGTATTTACTGTGAGTATTTTTGTAATCTGATGAATCGGGATTAGTCGTCGCAGTAATGTGAATCGGGATTAGTCGCTGCAGTAATGTGACTCGGGATTAGTCGCTGCAGTAATGTGAATCAGGATTCAGTGGTCAGTGTGTGTGGGGGGGGGTGAGGTTATCCTACCCCAGTCTGGTCAGTGTGGGGGGTGTGAGGTTATTCTACCCCAGTGTGGGGGGGTGTGAGGTTATTTTACCCCAATGTGTGTGGGGGGGTGTGAGGTTATTTTACCCCAGTGTGTGTGGGGGGTGTGAGGTTATTTTACCCCAGTGTGTGTGGGGAGGTGAAGTTATTCTAGACATCAGGACGGTCCACACCGTCAGCCCATCAGGACGGTCTACGTCGGCAGGACGGTCCACACCGTCAGCCCGTCAGGACGGTCTACGTCGGCAGGACGGTCCACACCGTCAGCCCGTCAGGACGGTCTACGTCGGCAGGACGGTCCACACCGTCAGCCCATCAGGACGGTCTACGCTGGCAGGACGGTCCACACCGTCAGCCCATCAGGGTGGTCTACGCCGGCAGGACGGTCCACACCGTCAGCCCATGTCATTTTGGGGCTTTGGGGAATCGGGATTAGTCGCTGCAGTAATGTGACTCGGGATTAGTCGCTGCAGTAATGTGAATCAGGATTCAGTGGTCAGTGTGTATGGGGGGGGTGAGGTTATCCTACCCCAGTCTGGTCAGTGTGGGGGGTGTGAGGTTATTCTACCCCAGTGTGGGGGGGTGTGAGGTTATTTTACCCCAATGTGTGTGGGGGGGTGTGAGGTTATTTTACCCCAGTGTGTGTGGGGGGTGTGAGGTTATTTTACCCCAGTGTGTGTGGGGAGGTGGTTATTCTACCCCAGTGTTGGGGGGGGGGGGGTGAGGTTATCCTACCCCAGTATGGTCAGTGTGGGGGGTGTGAGGTTATTCTACCCCAATGTGTGTGGGGGGGTGAAGTTATTCTACCCCAGTGTGGGGGGGTGTGAGGTTATTTTACCCCAGTGTGTGTGGGGGGTGTGAGGTTATTTTACCCCAGTGTAACTTTTCTACAGTAAGCAGGATGCAGACATTTATGGTAATCAGCACGCAGGAGCATAAATACTTTTATAACATGGGCAGCGCGGTGTCTTGGTGGTTAGCACGTTTGCCTCTCAGCACTGGGGTCTTGGGTTCAAGTCCCTATCTGAGTGGAGTTTCCATGTTCTCCCCGTGTCTGTGAGTTTCCTCCCACAGTCCAAAAACATGGAGGTTTGGTAAATTGGCATTCCCTGATTCCCTGACAAATTCTCCCTGAGTGTGTCTGTCTCTCTTCATGTCCAATAAAAGCAGGTGTGAGTGTGTGTGTATGAATGTGTGTGTGTGTGTGTGCCCAGTGGTGGATGGTGCTCTGCCACTAGGGTCTGTCCTCTCTCCCCTTCCTGCACCCCATTCAGTCCCCCAGGGGGCTGTGGCTGTGTGTGATTGCTCGTGTAAGTACCTGTGTTAAAATTGTAAAGCGACCTTGGATATCTTGAAAGGCGCTATATAAATTTAACATTCATTCATAATTGGATAAAAATATAGATTATAGAAGTGTTTGTTTCCTCTATAGTGTCTTAATGTATTCATTAATTTGAGTAATATGCTAATTTAATAGTAATGTTGTATGCTAATATGCTTGTTTTAGTCAACAAACTGAACTGTATTTTGTCTCCAATGACCCAGAAAATGTTCCTGCTTATATTTTGTAATAGGACACAGTATGGGAATTTGATAAACTGTTGACATTTCGGGAAAGAACTAATTACTATTTAAACATAAGTATTTTTAAACCACAGCGTTGCACTATACACACAGAACTAACCCTGTGGAATGTTTTATGGTCCACAGCTCATCTGTGGCTCCACCATCTCACGGTGGTTGTGGTGCGTTTGCTGAATTTTCTGTGATTGTTTCTTCTGAGTCTTTCAGAAAGAATGCGTGACCTGCCACTGGACGTGTTCCCGGGTTTATACCGCCACCTGCTGGACTGAATAGGATCAACACGTATTCCAACCACAACACCCCCCCCACAATCTTCTGCAATTATTGTGATACATGTTTACTCTAATCATGGATCAGAATAGTAAACAACCGTAAGACAGCAGTAGCTTTAGTGGACATGTGCATATGGTAGACAATTCTGGGCCTAATGGTAAAATTCTCAGGAATTTCAAACAGTCTTTTGCATTTGATACATTTGACCATTTCATTTAAAAAGTTGAACATTGCATATAATTTAAGTACAACCATTTCTATTGTTGTAATGTATTATATTCAGTAGTCTTAGAAATCTGTGTGAAGAACAGTGGAGTTAATAATTTTAGTTGGGACGTTCATTTGGTGCACAGATCAACTGTTCACCAAATCAGTAGTCTAATTTTCTTTTTCTTTCTAATCACTCTTTCTGCATGTCTGCATTAACCTATCAGAGGGCAGTACAGTAGCCATGTCCGCATTAACCTATCAGAGGGCAGTACAGTAGCCATGTCCGCATTAACCTATCAGAGGGCAGTACAGTAGCCATGTCTGATGGGTGATGATGCAGACCTGGGTAGATCACACCCAGAGACTGTATATATAAGTGGACTGGATGACGCGAGTGAAAAGTGAAGCCTCCGTGAGTCGGCTGCCCTCTAGTGGCTGGCTGCAGTACAACTTTTAACCCCGCCCATTCCCATGTAAGTGAAAGGGCCGGACGAGAAACTTAGAATTTTTATTGCACGTAAAATAAGATTTTTGAGCAATTATATTTTGTCAATTCTATAGGACCCCATTGTGTTAGTATCTCTTCCGATGTTTTTCTCTGTGATAAACAGATTTTCTAGAAGTTAATAAGTGAAACAATATCATTGTTCAGTAGTAGCTAGCTAGGTGGCACAGTCCGTATGCGCAACCCCGTCTATACTGGTGGGCGTATTCTAACGAATGTGATCAGAGTTGGGGCGGAGATACTGTCCTGCCTACCGGTTCTAATGCACATGCTCTGGTGGAGATACTGTCCTGCCTACCGGTTCTAATGCGCATGCTCTGGTGGAGATACTGTCCTGCCTACCGGTTCTAATGCGCATGCTCTGGTGGAGATACTGTCCTGCCTACCGGTTCTAATGCGCACGCTCTGGCTCCAATTTTCATCTACCGTGCAAGCGCATCCAAGATGGCGGTGTCCGTGCGGCCATCTTGGTGGCTTCAAAAGTTCACAATGGGAGTCAACGGTGACGTACCGTCCATTATATATACGGTCTCTGATCACACCCCACTCTTCCTCAGTACTGGTTAGATCTGTGTCTCCAGTCTGATGGGAGCAGCTGTTTGTAGTTTTTGTTGATCACTCTTATTGGGTGACTGGAATCAGCATCACTACATCCATTTTTGCCATTGTATTTCCCTGGCAACAGTGTATTCTGTAGCTAATGTGTTTAGACATTAGCAACCATTGAAAGAGTGGAGATTGAGAATTGCAGAGATTTTGGGTTTTCTGCCACATGGTGCGTTGGCTACAGCTGCTTGTAGGACCAGCCTAAAACTTCAGTATCAGTATCAAAACTAAATCAATTGACTTCAGCTCAGCTAGCATGATCACGATAGTTTGAGCCACAGGGTCTGAAGGGCCTTTTGAATTGACATAGATGTGTAGATGCTGAAACTGTTAGCAGTGCTTGTAAATGCCTAAAATAATTTTGCAGTATGCTGATTATTTAAGATTCTGTGGGGTAACATTTGTTTGGTGGTCTATAAAAGAGCTTTTAGGATAATTAGGGTTCCCCTAATTAGCATTTCATCAGTGTTACACTCTGAATGAGAAAACTAATGACATCTCTGTTAACGAGATCACAATAACGAGATCAACCGTAATGAGAGCCTTGCCAGTGAGGTCACTTCCCCTAACGAGACCACAGTAAATGAGACTCTGGAGTAGGAGCTGGTATGTACTGTACAGTTTGTTGAGCTGTGATGAAGAGGGTGTGGCTTTGTGTGAGTGTATCTCAATGTGTGAGTTGGTGTGTGTGTGTGTCAGTCAGAGGCAATTGGGGAGGACACAGTGATTAAGGAACAGCTCAATGACTTCCAGTTCTGTAGCTGTAGGTGTTATGGGTTAGGGGTCACTCACTCACTGAGTAAGAGTGAATAACACTCACAGTCTCTCACTCACACACTGACCTCATTCATTCATTCACACTCACTCTTACCCACTCACTTTTATTCACTCACTCACACTCTTATTCACTCTGTCCTCACGAGGTAGTGGGTGTGTGTGCTGTTATAGTGAGTCTCTCTCACACAAACTCACACTCTGGCATGTGTGCTGTTATAGTGAGTCTCTCTCTCACACACACACACACACACACACTGGGGTGTGTGCTGTTGTAGTGAGTCTCACTCGCTCTGGTGTGTATGTTATGAGTCTCACACACACACACTCTGGATCTCACACACTCTGGTGTGTGTGTGTGTGTGTGTACTATTATAATGAGTCTCTTGATGATGTGAAACTGTTGTTGGTGCAGATGCTTTATGGTTTCTCTGGTTCATCAGGGCCGTTTCTGAGTCCTGCGTTTGGGGTTTCAGTCGTGGGCTTCAGCTTGTGAAGTTTGGAGCTCAGTTTCTAGGACTTGGCAACAATGACTCGTATTAAACACGTTGGTCAGTCGGTGCTTCTAATGTTTAGTGTTATTCCTCACGTCCTGTATGTGGCGCTCTGGTTGTTCCTGCCAAGGTGACGCCTGCTTTAAACACTAGGGGTGTGTTCAACTAAGGATTTTCATAGTCGAATATGATTCGTCAGCTTTTCCCTTTAGTCGACTAATAGTCGAATCAGGTTTTTAAATTTTTTAAATTTTATTTAGAGCACCTTAAACGGGATCCCGTTCTCATTCAGGACTTTTTTCCTCTTCAAAGTAAAAACCTAAAACACTCAGATAAATGAATAAACACGGTAGGTTGGCTTTATTCAGCTTTTATTTTTTACTTATTTATTTTTTAATGAAACGTTAGAGAACATTAACTGTCAGAGCGCATTGCGCATATCGAACTGTCAAATAAAATATGCCTGCCTGAAAATATTTTTTAAAATGCCACACAACAGCAAAAAATATAAGGAAAGGTTCAAGTAACGTGGTTTAAAAAGCAAACAACAAAAAATGTTTATAGGCTTACTTGCCGAGACGCACCGTGACGAGACGCGACGACACGACCGAAACGACAAACGGCTGAACTGTTTTTTTCTTTACTTTGTTTGATTCATATTTATCTTTTTCAAAATACTTTTAAAGTTTTTCAGTAGCCGTTATAATCTCGGCAGATGCCGTGCGTATCCTGTAGCGTGTTCAGCTCCGCTCGTTTGGATTGTGCAACTGCAGGGTGTGATTTATTAATGTGTAGTAAGGAAGATGCCTATTGTTAATGCGCAAACATCATTTAAAAATATTTATTAAAAGAAATTAGATTTTAGATTAGATTTTATTTGACAAAAAGCTATATATAACGAAAACAAAGACATTTCATGTAACAACTAATGCTTAGCATCATCCTTGGGCACCCCCATGCAGTTAGAAAGGTACATTCGACTATGACATTCATAGTCGACTAGGGGGTATAGTCGACTATAGTCGAATCAGCGACTATTGCAGGTCACCCCTATTAAACACCGTAGGAATTGATCCTGTATCTGTGATTAGGGTTCATGTATGATCTCTAAACATAGGTAGGTGTTCTGCCCTCATTAAAGAGTTCCCCTTCCTTAATTAGACAGACAGATGACTCCTACAACGCACCGGTCGGATTTGGAGAATTTAATCAAACTGACAGCATGCAAATGGGTAAACTAAAATGAAGAAGCAAAATAAGACACACGATCTGCACAAAATATGTATTTACTACCATATCTAGTGTACATGTTCAAGCATAAAGCCTAGAACTAGCCTAGCAAGGTACTAACTAGCTTAACATGCGAAAAAGGTAGATGCTAAATGACCAACATTTGTTGCTTCAATGAAATTAAAAACTATGCAGAAATATACACATCCTATGTTTATACAAACAGTACCCTTCAAAATACTCACAGACGATGCTTCTACAAGTGATTTCACAGGAGGATGAGCTTGAATACGTAAGCTGCTCAATCTATTGTGATCAAAACTGGTCTGACTGAAACAAAACTCCCGGTGACTTCCTATATGCGTCACATGCTTACCGTGAATCTCAAACGGCACCTAAATAAATAACACATGGAATACTTGTGAAATGAACCCAGTCCAGAACACTCCCCACCTGGTATCTAAAAAGATGCCACCTTTATCAAGGGGATTTCAGGTACTATAAACTCTAATCAGTCTCTGGGGAGAGGAGTAGGACGACCTCAGAGACTGGCCTCAGAAAGGTCTGGCTTGACCCGCCCCTTAAAGTCTTGACCTCCACCTACCTTACCCTCACGTCCGCGCTAGGGAAGGTCTTGACTATGATGTCAATGGGCCAGTAGTTTCTCTGCAACTGGTCATCTTTCAAGAGGATGTCATCCCCTTCTTTCAGATTGCATGTCCTTTTCTCCACTTCCTGTGTCTCTGCAGAGTGGGGAGGTACTCAGCCCTCCATCGATGCCAAAAGGTGGTGGCGAGGCTTTGGACCTGCTTCCACTGCTTGCCGTAGAGGTCCTTCTTGTCAAATTCACCCTTGGGAGGAGGGAGGGCACCAACCTTCTACGTGAGAAGTGTTGCAGGCATAAGGATGAATGGGGAGTTGGGTTCTGTAGACTAGAGGTCTGCGCGGGACTGCTTTTTTAATCCCGCTCCCGCCCGCTTCAGCTAGTTTTAGTCCCGCTCCCGCCCGCTCCCACAACAAAATCGTTTGTTTTAATCCCGCTCTCGCCCACTCCTGCTTGTTTTAGTCCTGCTCCGGCTAAAACATCGCTTGTTTTAATCCCGCACCCGCCCGCCACATACACATTTCTGTCGCCCCCGCCCGCAATCCTAATATGAATTGAATTAATTAAATTTAGTACTTGAAATGTTCTGATGTATTTATTAAAACAGCAATATATTGATGGATCGCACTGTCCCATTTCTTACCACAGTCCAAACACATGCCGTCGGGTGACGTACACCAACACTTTCTGATATCTATCACAACAAGCAAATGGTAGACGATTTCCATCTCCATTATTTACAATGGAATATGACCTCCATACATCAGACTTTCCTGTAGTTGGCTTAATTGTGTATTCGCCTGTTTTAATTAAATTTTCCACAGCTGAAAGTGGTTGACCGTCTACAGCAGGGGTCGGCAATCTATGGCACGCGTGCCACCGTTGGCATGCTGAGGCATAATCACTGGCACGCGACACGCTGGACCAGCATCAGCAAAAAAATTATAAATTAATATAAATTATTATATTAGTGGATTATACTTTCGCGAGTGACCATAGCGCGCAACTTCGCACACCTTGCGCGAACCTGCGCGAGCGGCGGAGGCGTTTATACTTGGCGATTGATCGCGATATAATACTTAATTTGTGTCCATTTACACCCCCCCCCCCCCCACTCCAATTGTATTTGTTGATAGTGGCACATTCATTGACTAGACATGTTAAAGTTGGCACTCCATGTCTCAAAGGTTGCCGACCCCTGGTCTACAGTATCTGCCATTTCTGTATCAAAATGACAAAATGACGCACACTTCATGTGTTTATTGCTTACTTACTGAATGATTAGTTGTTTTCGTCCTGTTCCTTATGCATTGAAATCATTGTGTTATTATTATAATTTTCTAGTCAATTTATTAATTTTGCGGGATTTTTCTACATGTATATGCGGTCCCGCTCCCGCATCGCCTGGACTAATTAAACTCCCGCTCCCGCCAATAACAATTAAATTCTGTCCCGCGCCGCATGATATTCTGACGGGTCCCGCGGGATTACCGCGGGAGTGCAGACCTCTACTGTAGACACAGGAACCAAAGGGTGGGGTTTCAGAATAGCTGAGACCTCTGCCATGAGTGTAATCAGGACCTTGTGCGTGAGCCTTACTGGGCCGACCTTCAACAGCATCGAGTCCAGGATCCAGCTCGCCAGTCCGATTAGTCGCTCCCAACTGCCCCCCCATGTGCGAAGAGTATGGAGGGTTGAAGATCCACTTACACCCATTGTCACCAAGATATCCTTGCACTTCCTTGTCACTGGTCACGGAGTCCATCTGCAACTCCTTACAGGCCCTGACAGGTTAGTGCCACAATTGCTCCTGATCTGGCCCTCAATCAATCAATAAAATTTTATGTATATAGCGCTTTTTACAACAGTTGTTGTCACAAAGCAGCTTTACAAGTGCCGGGTCCTAGCCCCCAGTGAGCAAGCCAAAAGCGACAGTGGCAAGGAAAAACTCCCTAGTTTTTTGCATGAGGAAGAAACCTTGAGAGGAACCAAGACTCAGGGGGGGAACCCATCCTCCTCTGGCCGACACCGGTCACCATGACAACAACAGGCCCTCTGACTGAGAAGAACCATCATAGAGTGTTGATGAAACTCAGTCCATTGACTCTAGAACTTCTATATAGATAGATAGAGTACTTTATTCATCCCCAACGGGAAATTACAATTACATGTGTGCCTCTGGTGCTCATGCACGAAAAAAGCGCAACCCATCTTTTGCTGCTGGCCAATCCACCTCTGGTCCGTCATGCCGTGACTATCCATGGTCCGAAGACATCCACACCCACAAATGTGAAGGGAGGATCTGTGCTGAGGCGGTCAGCAGGTAAGTCGGCCATCTTTTGAGTCTCCATCTTCCTGCGTAGCCTTCTACATGTGATGGTGATGAAGGATGCTGCTGATATGCCGTTTCCCAAATATAATCCACAGACCAGCCGCTCGCACCGCACCCTCGGTGAGGTGCCGCCCTTGGTGGTGGACCTGCTCATGATAGTGCCGGATTAGCACGTTTGTGACATGGCTCTACCCAGGTAAGATTACAGGACTAACCTCTCTGCTACCCATGTTTGCCTTGGACAGGCGTCCTCCAATTCTGATGCCAGCACTGTCAAGGTAAGGATACAGGCTGAGGAGCGGGCTCTGCTTGTGAATGGCTATTCCTCCTAATGAATTTCAAAGTCTCTGCGAAGACATCTTATTGGACCGCCTGTATTATGATGTTTCTCACTTCCTCCAAGTCTTCCGTAGGACTGGACCCTTGAGTGACCGCCAGCTGGAGAACCTCTCAAAACATGTAGGGCCGAGTGCCTTAGTGGTAACCCTGTTGAAATGACAAGTGATCTGTGGGTGGACCAAGTCAAAGGAACTAGATGTTGATTCAACTTCATTAGCTGTCAACAGGAATAGTGGTCCGCGCAGCCATGTGGTGTGAGTTAGGCTGCCTGCAGGGACTGCTTGTGAGCCGTGATCAGCAGGATTTTGGCCGGAGGGCACGTACTTCCATTGATTAGGGCTTGTTGACCTCCTAATTCACTGCACCCTATTGCTCACATAAACATGGAATCGTCTTGATTCTCTACAGCCAGGACTGCGGCACACAGCTCGAGCCTTGGGACTGTGGTTCCTGGACGTGGAGCGAGTTTTGCCTTGCCGAACACGAAGCCAACCTCCACATCGCTGCTCGTGTTGGCTGTCCTCACATAAGCAACAGCAGCTATAGCAGTAATGGAAGCATCACAGAATACACAGAGGGCCTTATTACCTACTTGGCAGAGAGATGGGGGTGTATTGGCACAGGATCTTGAGCTGTTCAAGCTCCTTCAGAGAGTCCCTGCACAGTTTCCATTCCCTGTACCTTTGCTTAGGAAGAGGGGCATCCTAGTCACATGACTCTGGTAAGCCCTCTCAGTATGGACCTTCCTTGAATGCGCACAGGAGCAGCGAAACCTAATGGGTCGACAGGACCCCGCGTCTTGTGTATGGCTTTTCTCCATCAGCAACTCAGAAGGTGAACACATCATCTGAAACATCCCAGCTCACCCCTAAACGTCTCTGCATGGGGAAATGGATCTTTCACCCCTTTAGCCAGGTCGTCAGAAGGGAAAGCTCTCATCACACCCACCCTGTTAGATAAGATCTTGTGAAGCCGGAGGTTGGAGATAGCCAAAATGGCTTGGGTATTGTGAAGAAGAGTGATGGCTTCCTCTTCTGAAGAGACAGACAGAAGGCCATCATCAACATAGAAATTCCTCTCAACGAACAGCCCAGCCTCTTTTCCATACTCCCTCTCTCCCTCTGCAGCAGCTCTTCAGAGCCGATATGCGGCTACGGACATGTACGGGCTAAGACATGTACACACATCCTGCACTCAATGACATCATCATCCAGGTCATTATTACGATACCAGAGGAAGCGCAGAAAATTCCGATGGTGCTCGCGTACTACAAAGCAATGGAACATCTGCTGGATGTCAGTGGTCACTGCTACTGGCTCCCTCCTAAACCGCAGCAATACCCCGAGCAAACTGTTGTTCATGTTTGGGCCCATAAGAAGGACATCATTGAAGGGCACCCCTTGGTATTGCACGCTGGAGTTGAATACCACCCTCACCTGTCCAGGCTTCTGAGGATGATATCCTCCAAAGAACAGTAGATACCAGCACTCCTCATCTGGTGAAGAGGGTGGTGCTACTTCAGCATGACCATTCACAAAGAACTTGCTCATGAACTCAGTGAAATGCTCTTTCCTTTCTGAGTGTTTCCTTAGCGTCCTGATGACTTGCCTGCTCACAGTTGTTTGGCAGACGCTAGCGTGGGCTCCGGAAGGGGAGAGGCCTCCCAGCTGTTGTCATCACCCTGTTTCAGTTCTTTCTCCATAATTGTCAGGAAGGCAATATCTTCCATAGATAGAACTGTCTTGTCATCATCTCTTGTGCTACAGAAGATGAACTTCCCCATGAGTCATGCTTTGCCATTTGGCAAGGACGGTTGTTCGGAGAATGAAGGATCCTGAAACTGGCCAATGAGATTGAGCTTTTCCTTGATTTCGATCTTGTTGGGGCAGGGACAAAGGACACTGGGACGCCCATTCTCAAGAACATAAGTTCTGTAGGCATTCACAGGCGAGGGTGCGTGCGCGCTGTTAATACACACGTCCCCTACCATCACCCAGCCGAGGGCTAATCGCTGGGCAAAGGGAGCATGTGGGGGGCCATTGCGCTGTTCAAGAACCTTGTGCACCTGGATCATGTCTCTTCCTAAAAGGAGTAAGATCTCTGCCTCCGGATCAAGAGGAGGTATTTTTGAGGTGAGGGACTTCAGGTGTGAATGGTGCATCACAGCCGCTGGTGTAGGAATCTCTGCCCTATTGTCAGGCAGTGGATCACACTCAATGAGTGTAGGTAAATGTAATGTAAATGTAAATGTAGGTAGTCATGGCCTGGCGGTTAGGCAACTGGACTTGTGACCGGAGGGTCGTGGGTTCGATTCCCAGACAGGCCATGACTGAGGTGCCCTTGAGCAAGGCACCTAACCCCAACTGCTCCCCGGGCGCCGGGCTAGGGCTGCCCACCGCTCTGGGCACGTGTGATCCACAGCCCCCTAGTAATCACTAGTGTGTGTGTGTGTTCTGACTGCACAGATGGGTTAAAAGCGGAGGACAAATTTCGATTGGGGTGTAAAAATCACAATTGACAAAATATGGCACATTTCATTTCATTTCATTTCATTTCATTTCACATTTCAGGTAGAGCTACAGCCGACTCTACAATGAACCCCCTGGCTCTGTGGCCGGCAGCCTCTGACACACCTCCACAGGTTTTGAGTGTGTAGGGAGAAATGTCGTGGGCTACGTTGAACATCTCAAAGAATGATGACCTGGCTAGTGACCTATTACTCTGGTCGTCCAGGATGGCGTACGCTCTCCTCTTCTCCTCAGGTCGGTCTTTAGGATATATGTAGACCAGACTAATTTTAGCGCATGTCTTGGTAGTCGCGCTGTCTCCACAGACCTCTGTGCAGATTGAGGTAGTGACTGAAGCAGAAGTAAGTCCTTCTCCCTCCTCGCCATGCTTTTCCTTTTAGGAGCTGCTAGCGGACTTTGTCGACCATGGTCCAGGACCGGCATGTACTTACCGCTGTTGCATTCAGAGCACTGGATGCTAACCTTGCAGTCCTTAGCTTGTTGAGAGGTTGAAGAACAACAATGGAAGCAAATGCTATTTTCTCTAAGGAAGGCCTTACGCTCGTCCAGCAGTTTTGCTCTAAAGGCTCTACACTTAGATAGGGGGTGGGGCTTTTTCTGTATGGGACACTCTTTATTCAGGTTGCCTGAACCCTTAGTCTCGCTCCCCTTGTGCATGTTGGCCACCTCTATTTTATGCACAGCTATAGTTTTAGCTGATCTAGGTGAGAATTTCTCCACTCTAGATGGCGTGTTGCTGGGCGCTGTGGCAGCAAAGCTTGGATCGTTCCTCATTCTTGCTTCTGAACGAATGCAGTGAACACAGAAAAGGGTGGGAAGATGGTGTGGTGTTTTTCTTTATACTTAGTACCATGCACCATCCACTTCTCCTGCAGGTTCACTTGCAATTTTTCCAGGATAGGGTTAATGCCTTGCACAGTGTCCAGGTAAGCCAAGGCAGGCAGGAACCCATCCTCTTTGGCTGTCTATAGCTAGGTCACCTAGCTCTCATAGATGCTTGGGTTCTTTATTGGAGAACTTAGGGAATTGTTCGAGCTTGTGGAAGAGAGCCATGGCCTCTGGTGGTCCATAAACCTCCTCTAATCTCTGCCAGATCATACTGAGGGCCTGACTAAGATCCTTGATACGAACTGACCTCACTCTCCTAGCGTGTTCCGCTGACTCTGGACCGAGCCATTTAATCAGAAGATCAAACTCCTCACTAGGTTTCAGACCCAGATCTTCCGTAGTGTTAGTGAAGTTGGACCTCCAAGCCTGGTAATTTTCGGGCTTGTCATTGAACTTTGTGAGTCCAGCTGTGAGTAGCTCACGGCAAGCTAAGAGCCTTCCCAGTACTGATACATTAGCACTGGGTTCTCCTCCTGGTGGATAACTATAATCCCCTTGAATGAGCAGCTGTTATGGTTGGCATTGTAGCTTTTAAAGACAGACGTTGACTCACTTAGGCTTAGTAGCTTGTGATGTCTTTGGAAATCATCATCAGAGTTGAGGTTAGTAGCTGCTTGAGGGAGTTGAGGCAGCCTTTACAACCTGCTCTGGCTCATCAGTGCTCATGTCGGATTTCATATAAGCACGCTGTTCTTGAATATATTTCTTTGTTCTCTCAGCTGAATGATAGTGACCCTTGGTCAACATTATAAACTCCAGTGAGCTCCCCCATAGCTGCCAAATCCACTGCCGATTCCAAAACATTAGCTTCAGCACAAGCAGCCTCCTTCTCTTGCTGTATAGCCTCCAATGTCGCATCGTGTCACCTCTACTTTCAGTTGAGCCTTTTTTACTTTAACATCAATTTCCCCCTGCGCGTGCAATGCCCTTGCCTGTGCGGCTTCAGCTTTAGCTCGCGTTTCTAATGCAAATTCTAATGCCAAGCTTGCTGCAGATCTTACAGAGTGCTTCGATGATTTTGTTGTATTTGATGAGTGACAACACTCTGATCTTGTTTCATACTTCTTTGCCCCTGTTGCCGACATCTTGAAACTAGTAGATGTAGAACAGGCAGGAAATTTTACTGCGATAGAAATCACTGAGGAGTCTGTCTTTTACTGTTCTGCCCTCATTAAAGAGTCCCCCTTCCTTAATTAGACAGACAGATGACTCCTACAACGCACCGGTCGGATTTGGAGAATTTATTCAAACCGACAGCTTTGAATAAATTAATAGAATTTTAATAAACTAAAATGAAGAAAAAATAAGATATACGATCAGCACAAAATATGTACTTACTACCATATCTAGTGTACATGTGTGACCTCTCTGTCGGATGTTCGACTGCCCTGCTCTCAATGAAGATGGACATCAACTGCGAGGATGTAGCTTTATTTCCTGCAACTGCAAATGAGCATAGCAACAGTACACCGTTGGTCTGGCTCGGTCGGCAATACAGGCTAAAAGGATAGGCTAATGTTAGCATAGGCTAGCTTCATGTTGGTAAACCTAAATGTGTTGTGCAGAGGCCAGTTTACTTTTGATGCATGTAATTTAAAAAAGCAATCAACCCCCCTCCGTGCAAGCCATAAAAGGATTAGCCATATACGGGCGTGCTTCAACTCGGTCATGTATTGCCATCTTGTGGCCAGTCTGCTCAAGCATGAATTAACATTTAAAGGGACAGTTTCCAGTTTTCAAAAACGTATGAACCGTGTGTCTGCGATGTTGTATCGCTGAGATATTAATAACATTAATGTATATACTCGCACGGCGGCCATCTTTGACGCAGGGGTGTGTCAGTAGACCTGCCAAGCTGAGACATTTACTTTCATTAGCTGATGCAGAGAAGCTGGTCCATGCTTTTGTCTCATAGAGATTGGACTACTGTAATAGTCTTCTAATTGGATGCTCTAAACAGTCCATAAAGAAGCTACAACTTGTACAGGATGTTGCAGCTAAAGTCTTAACTAGTGCTAGAAAATTTTATCATATTAGTCCTACTACTCTCGGCATTACACTGGCTTCGATTAAATATCAAATTGATTTAAAAATTCTTCTGTTGACCTATAAGGCGTTAAATGGTCTTGCTCCACAATATCTGAGTGAACTCATTGCTTACTACAACCCATCTCGCCCTTTGTGCTCCCAAAATGCTGGATTTCTCCTAGTTCCAAAAATTAGTAAAACTACAGCCGGAGGCAGAGCTTTCTCCTTTAAAGCCCCTCAATTATGAAATAGCCTTCCAGCTCCAATCCGAGATTCTGACACAGTTCCAATCTTTAAATCTAGACTTAAGACTCACCTATTTAATCAAGCCTTCAGCTAATATTCCCCTTGTAAGGTGTAGGGGCTCGGGGGCCCACAGTCATTCAGTCTTCTGGTAATCTGAGATGTTGATGCTGTCATCCACCCATGTCATGTGATCACTCTAGTTGTGATAATGATTTGGGTGTAAATCAATGTCTCAGTGACCCTCATGACTGTGGTCACCTCCACATCCTCCCCTTAGTTACGCTGCTATAGATACGCCTGCTGGAGCCACAAGCAGTGGCACGTGTGCTATATATGTGGTTGTTTAAATTGATGTTCACATACATATATTAGAACGATAAATATGGACTTTACTTGCGGGCCGCCCAAGGGAGGATGGGTTCCCTTTTGAGTCTTGGTCCTCCCAAGGTTTCTTCCTAATCCCCATCATCTAGGGAGTTTTTCCTCGCCACTGTCGCCTTTGGCTTGCTCATTAGGGGTTTGGACCCATAGTATTGTTAACCTTGTAAATCCTGTAAAGCGCTTTGTGACAACATGTGTTGTGAAAAGTGCTATATAAATAACTTTGACTTTAAAGGTTGGTCTCTGTCTGTCACCTCTGTCTGTAAAGGCTGGTCTCTCTCTGTTCCTTCTGTCTCTAAAGGCTGGTCTCTCTCTGTTCCTTCTGTCTCTAAAGGCTGGTCTCTCTCTGTTCCTTCTGTCTCTAAAGGCTGGACTCTCTCTGTTCCCTCTGTAAAAAATGTAAATGTGCTGATTGTGATTTTTCAATTGAAAATTTGAA
>NC_135211.1:37481035-37503535 GCF_052324685.1 Brachyhypopomus gauderio | reverse complement strand
TGTGTGTGTACATGCGTGTGTGCAATACAACAAGAGGACTGTGAGAGTAGTGAGAGAACTGCATGCTTCTAAACCTGTGTGTGTGTGTGTGTGTGTGTGTGTGTGTGTGTGTGTGTGTGTGTGTGTGTGTGTGTGTGTGTGTGTGTGTGTGTGTGTGTGTTTAGAGAGAGAGAGAGAGAAGAAATTTGAGTGTGTTGTGCTGTTATACAGCACAACACACTCAAATTGATGTGGTCAGTCAACATCAGTCAGATTTCATATAGAGGGAAAATCATTGTTGATTTTTTGTCCAGTACACACACACATACTACATGTAAGAGAATATCAGATTAAAAGATTATATGTATTTCAGTCTCTGACGATCTGATGGACATATTTATTCCAGCCAGGAGTGATTTATATTCATTTCTGTGAAGGGTGGAGCACTTTCACTCAAGAGCAGAGATTGACTCTCTACTCATAGTTTAACACACACATATACACCAGTTGTTATCATTAACCTGCAAAAGCAATATGACATTACTCTGAGAAAGTACGATGTGTTTTATTGTGTGTGTTGGGGTGGGAGATGGTGTGTGTGTGTGTTAGGGTGGAGGTTGGTGTGTGTGTGTGCGTGTGTGTTATATTGGAGGTTGGTGTGTGTGTGTGTGTTATATTGGAGGTTGGTGTGTGTGTGTGTGTGTTAGGGTGGAGGTTGGTGTGTGTGTGTGTGTGTGTTAGGGTGGAGGTTGGTGTGTGTGTGTTATAGTGGAGGTATGTGTGTTAGGGTGGAAGTTGGTGTGTGTGTGTTAGGGTGGAGGTTGGTGTGTGTGTGTGTGTGTGTGTGTGTTAGGGTGGAGGTTGGTGTGTGTGTGTGTGTTAGGGTGGAGGTTGGTGTGTGTGTGTGTGTTAGGGTGGAGGTTGGTGTGTGTGTGTGTGTGTTATAGCGGAGGGGTGTGTGTGTGTGTGTTAGGGTGGAGGTTGGTGTGTGTGTGTGTGTGTGTGTGTGTTATAGTGGAGGTTGGTGAGTGTGTGTGTGTGTGTGTGTGTGTGTGTAATAGCGGAGGTTGGTGTGTGTGTGTGTTAGGGTGGAGGTTGGTGTGTGTGTGTGTGTGTGTGTGTTATAGCGGAGGTTGGTGTGTGTGAGTGTGTTAGGATGGAGGTGGGTGTGTGTGTGTGTGTGTTAGGGTGGAGGTTGGTGTGTGTGTGTTATAGTGGAGGTATGTGTGTTAGGGTGGAGGTTGGTGTGTGTGTGTTATAGTGGAGGTTGGTGAGTGTGTGTGTGTGTGTGTGTGTTATAGCGGAGGTTGGTGTGTGTGTGTGTTAGGGTGGAGGTTGGTGTGTGTGTGTGTGTGTGTGTGTGTGTGTTATAGCGGAGGTTGGTGTGTGTGTGTGTTAGGGTGGAGGTTGGTGTGTGTGTGTGTGTTATAGCGGAGGTTGGTGTGTGTGAGTGTGTTAGGATGGAGGTGGGTGTGTGTTAGGGTTGGTGATCCCAGTGATGGTGTTCTTGGCTCTTTGCCTCTTTCTCCTCTCCTGCTTTAAGGAGAAATCAGCCTGGTGATGAATGGACTACATATGGTTCCCATCAGTCCTCCTACTGACTACACCTCCCAGGGTGCAATGCAACGCATCAGCGGTGCGAAGCAGGAGATTACATGCTCTGTAGATCCAGGCAATTAATTACAGAGCAGCACTCCAGCCTACAGCACCATGACAGGGTGCACTGCAGAAACTAATACCTACAGCAGAGTACTACCACACTTTAACACCTACAGCAGAGTACTACCACACTTTAATACCTACAGCAGAGTACTACTACACTTTAACACCTACAGCAGAGTACTACCACACTTTAATACCTACAGCAGAGTACTACCACACTTTAACATCTACAGCAGAGTACTACCACACTTTAATACCTACAGCAGAGTACTACCACACTTTAACATCTACAGCAGAGTACTACCATACTTTAATACCAACAGCAGAGTAATACCACACAGAGTGTTCTGTGTTTAGTGGCATGTGAGCTCTTTACTGTTCCATAAGTTCCATAAGTCCATAAGGTTTTATTCTGGAAATGGTTTAGATAGGAGGACGCTAGATGAGACAGAGTTATTGATGGTACAGATACTCTAAACTCTGGCGACTGGCGTCGGCCAGAGGAGGATGGGTTCCCCCCGAGTCTTGGTTCCTCTCAAGGTTTCTTCCTCATGCCCTTAGGGAGTTTTTCCTTGCCACTGTCGCCCTTGGCTTGCTCACTGGGGGCTAGGACTCGGACACTTGTAAAGCTGCTTTGTGACAACAACTGTTGTAAAAAGCGCTATATAAATAAAATTTGATTGACTGATTGATACAGATGTTTTCTTCTACTGAACTTCAAAACCCCAAAACAGAATCAATACAGAATGGTGTAAAAATAATATGAAAATAATAGTTAATTAGGGAAAAGGAATGCACGTGATTCTGATCATTGTGAAACAAACACCTGTGCACATAAATATGTTTGTGTAAATTATTTAAGTATATTCTAAAGTAATAAAGAGGCACTTAACAGGTTAGTGAACTATTTTACATATTTATTACTCAGATCTTTGATGGCTAAAGATTGCTCAGTGTATTATCTCTCCATTTGATGCACTATACAAAACAAGTAAAGAAATACAATACCACAGACATATACCACTAGAAGACTAGTATATATCTATACAATAGATATGTACACGGAGTGTGCAGTACTGTTGGACCACAACCCTAAACCTAACCCTAACCCCCTAAACCCCCTAACACCACAACCCTAACCCTAACACCCTAACACCACAACCCTAACACCACAACCCTAACACCCTAACCCTAACACCACAACCCTAACACCACAACCCTAACGTCTCAGCCCAGACATTGAGATTTCTGGTGATCTGAGATGTTGATGCTGTCATCCAGCTGTGTCATGGCATCACTCTAGTTGTGACTATGACTTGACTGGAAAGCAATGTCTCAGTGAGCCCTCATGCCTGTAGTCACCTCTGAACCCCTCCCTTTAGTTATGCTGCTATAGATTAGTCTGCCGGAGCCACATGCTGATCACTGGCACGTGAGCTATGTACATTTAAATCAATGGTGGTTTAAATTCATGTCCACTCAGTCTGTATTGTCTTGTGTATTGTGTTAAAAGCGCTATACAAATAAACTTTGATTGATTGATTAATGTCTTCGGCACGACCAAACAAGTTGAAAACATTAACTGACCAAAGCAAACTGGACTTAAGGCAGAAGGGAAGTAGCTTTTCTACGTAATGTCCGTAAATCATAAGGCGGGATGACCTGCAAGTCAATCAAACGACACCGCCGTCATCCATCCAGCTGATGATCCAGTTACAGGATCATATTACCTCATAACAAAAATTTTTTTTTTCTCGCGGACATGTCGGTACGCCGGAAAACGTTAGGCGCCTGAAAACTATCAGGCCTGTAAACTCAATATAGTGAGTCCCCGCTTAACGACGGGTTTGGTTAATGACGGACCGGAATTACGACTTTTTTTTTTTTTTTGCGTGGTGCGCGGAGGAGCAGTGGCAGCACAGTGGAGTGTTGTGGAGTGTTGTGGAGTGTTGTGGAGGGTTGTGGAGGGTTGTAGAGTGTTGTGGAGTGTTGTAGTGTTGTGTACAATAAGCTGAGGCAGCGCAGCCTCCACCGCAGCCCATCTCAGCAACGTGACTTTTGACTTGAAAAAATATTCAGAGACTTAGACTTGACTTGGACTTTTACACCAATAACTTGGGACTTGAATTGGACTTGAACCTGTTTACTTGCAAAGACTTGATTTTTTTTTACCCCAAATCTAAATTTTAAAACGCATATTAATATTTATAAAGTGCGCCCCATTAATTTAATTTCCGTCCTTCTGACGCAGACCGGCGTTACACCAGATTCTGTGACCGTTGAGTTTTGTGACCACAGGGGGCGCTATTTCACAGTTTCTGTTCAGAGGCACAAACGCTTTACGAATGCTACGTAAACTATGCTGATGCACTTTCTTTACTCGTTTTGTTGGTGTCCACGAGCCAAAATATGACCATCCCCTCACCATTGCAGCCAACAAAGAAATCATGAATGGGATGTACAGGTGAGCCTTTTTAACTGGGGTCACCAATTCTGACGGCAGCCATCAGAATACGTGACCCCACTGAATCTCCAGGTAACAATAGTACACCGTGACCCCACAATAACAGAAAACAATGAAAAAATAACCCTAACCTTTTATTAGTCTATATTTAAACATTTTATCCAAATGTTTAGAATAACCATTTGTAATGACAGCATCTTGCTTACGATGAAGCTTGCTATTTTCGTGTAAAATGATGTACGAAACATTCTTGTTTAAGTACATTTATGTAATTAAGAGAAGATAAAATGTAAATGATCTGTCATCTTTTGGCTGGCGGACACCAACAAAACGAGTAAAGAAACGCATCAGCGTAGCATTCGTATAGCGCTGGTGCCTGTAAAAAAAAAGACTCGAAAGGACTTGAAATTCCAAGTTTCAGACTTGGGACTTGACTTGACGGTTGCTTGTCTTGACTCGAGACTTGACTTGAGTTGACTGTCTTTGCTTGAGACTTGACTCGGGACTTGAGGAAAAAGACTTGGACTTACTTGAGACTTGCAAAACACTGACTTGGTCTCACCGCTGCAGTGTTGTGTCGAATTCCGACTCCCCTCGTTTATCCGCATAAAGATGCTACAGATTATATTGTCGATTTATGTTTCTATGCAAAAATAAGAGCTAGACTTTAATTATCCATCACAGCAAACTGCATTATCTATGTCCAAAGCCACTCTGGCTCAAGGGTGTTAATTATTTTAAATAAAATACACACTGCTTGGAGTGAGATTTGAACCTGGAGGATGTGGCGAGTGTAAATTGTTAACGGGGGGGGGGGGGGGTGGCGAGCGTAAGTTGTTGACGGGGGGGGGGGGGGGGGGACGTTAATTGTTAATGGGGCGGAATAAAATGGACACAAATTAAGTATTATATCGCAACTGATCGATCACCTGTGGTTGGCGCCAGAGCGAACTAGTAACTCATTGAATCATAGATGTGCATCAGAGGTAAATAAACTAGATTTTTTTCAGCGTGAGAAATCTGATGTGCGTGAGAGCGTGTGAAGACGGTCAAATGCGCGAGTTGGCAACCCTGCACTGGTTATACTGGTTCACCTCTGACCACGACTTTGCAGTATTACAGCAGTATTATGTCTAAATATCTAGTTATAACAAAACTAGAGTGCTCAGTGAACTAAGTTATAGTCACTGTAACTCCCTAATATCATCTGTAGCGTCTTAATGCGTGTGCAAACGAGGGGACTCTGAATTTGGCACAACACATGTTGTTTTGAAAAGATTTCACACACACACACTGCTAACCATCACATAGCACCTCATACACTGGAAACCCAAACACACACACACACACATAAAACCCTCACACACAGCACAGAGGAGGAGAAGGAGAGAGGGAAAAGGGAGAAAAAAGAGGGGAGAAGGAGAGAGAGAGACAGCAGGAGAGAGGTGAGGATGGCGTGATGAGACGGAGGAGTGAAGGTGAGATTACTGAACTTTCACTGCTGCTGAGAGCTGATTACTGCAGCTGTGCTGTGAGCAGAAAGGCCATTCATTGTGTGTGTGTGTGTGTGTGTGTGTGTGTCTGTGTGTGACTGCATGTGCACGTCTGTGTCTGTGTGACCGCATCTGTGTGTGTGCATCTGTGCATCTGTCTCTCCTATCTGTGAACTGATTATAAATACCAATTTAGCCTAGTGCTGATAACTACCTTGAAGAAAAGACCTGCTTGTCCAGCTGCCCGTCTCCACTAAAGACACACACACACACGATCCTGTCATTCTGTCTCATCTATCTGTGCTTGTTAAGCAAAGGAGAGAGAGAGAGACCAGAGAACACAGTATGTCATCCCCCTGTTGGCTGAGACAATACTGACCATGTCCATTAAAAGCACCAATCGATAACTTTATTTGTCCGTTTATTCCTGGTAGTCACTGTGTTACAAATAAACAGTACAGCTTCAGGAGCCTTTATGACCCCTCTGTGACCCGTTTATGACCCGTCTGTAACCCCACTGTGACCCCTCCGTGACCCGTTTATGACCTGTCTGTGACACATCTGTGACTCCTCTGTGACCTGTTTATGACCCATCTGTGACCCATCTGTGACCCGTTTATGACCCGTCTGTGACCCGTCTGTGACTCCTCTGTGACTCCTCTGTGACTCCTCTGTGACTCCTCTGTGACCTGTCTGTGACTCCTCTGTGACCCGTTTGTGACCCGTCTGTGACCTGTCTGTGACCCTTCTGTGATCCCTTTGTGACCCATCTGCTCTGAAGGTCCTGTGTGTAGGAACATGTTGAGATTGATATTATTATTAAATCTAATGTTATAAATAATTAGCAATAACAACCTCTACACATAAACACACATGAGAAACAATGGACAACACAATAAACACAGTCATACCTCTTCACACAGCCCTAGTGGAGACAGTCATACATCCTAACACAGCCCTAGTACAGACACAGTCATACCTCTTCACACAGCCCTAGTGGAGACAGTCATACATCCTAACACAGCCCTAGTGGAGACAGTCATACATCCTAACACAGCCCTAGTACAGACACAGTCATACCTCTTCACACAGCCCTAGTGGAGACAGTCATACATCCTAACACAGCCCTAGTGGAGACAGTCATACATCCTAACACAGCCCTAGTACAGACAGTCATACCTCTTCACACAGCCCTAGTAGAGACACAGTCATACCTCTTCACACAGCCCTAGTAGAGACACAGTCATACCTCTTCACACAGCCCTAGTAGAGACACAGTCATACCTCTTCACACAGCCCTAGTAGAGACACAGTCATACATCCTAACACAGCCCTAGTAGAGACAGTCATACATCCTAACACAGCCCTAGTAGAGACACAGTCATACATCCTAACACAGCCCTAGTAGAGACACAGTCATACATCCTAACACAGCCCTAGTACAGACACAGTCATACATCCTAACACAGCCCTAGTACAGACACAGTCATACCTCTTCACACAGCCTTAGTACAGACACAGTCATACCTCTTCACACAGCCTTAGTACAGACACAGTCATACCTCTTCACACAGCCCTAGTAGAGACACAGTCATACCTCTTCACACAGCCCTAGTAGAGACACAGTCATACCTCTTCACACAGCCCTAGTAGAGACACAGTCATACCTCTTCACACAGCCCTAGTACAGACACAGTCATACATCCTAACACAGCCCTAGTAGAGACACAGTCATACATCCTAACACAGCCCTAGTAGAGACACAGTCATACATCCTAACACAGCCCTAGTACAGACACAGTCATACATCCTAACACAGCCCTAGTACAGACACAGTCATACCTCTTCACACAGCCCTAGTACAGACACAGTCATACCTCTTCACACAGCCCTAGTACAGACACAGTCATACATCCTAACACAGCCCTAGTACAGACACAGTCATACCTCTTCACACAGCCCTAGTACAGACACAGTCATACCTCTTCACACAGCCCTAGTAGAGACACAGTCATACATCCTAACACAGCCCTAGTGGAGACACAGTCATACCTCTTAACAAACCCCTAGTGGAGACACAGTCATACCTCTTAACACAGCCCTAGTGGAGACACAGTCATACCTCCTAACACAGCCCTAGTGGAGACACAGTCATACCTCCTAACACAGCCCTAATGGAGACACAGCCGGATTTAGAGTTTAGGATTAGGATTTATGGTTTTGGGTAGGGTTAGTGTTGGGGTTTATGGTTTTGGGTAGGGTTAGGGTTAGGGTTTTGGGGTAGAGTTAACATAAGCATCAATTTTTGTTGTGTTTAATTACCAGGAGCAGTGTATTCTACTGTGCAGAAGGATTATACAACCTTCTGTTCATCAACTCAATATCAATATTGTCTTCAATATCAGCCTGTCGAAACTCAAGTGAAATTTCACACAGTAGTATAATAACTCTAAAGCCCAACGCTAATCTACTGTACATCTCCTGCGCGAACATGAGTGCACTGACATCAGTGTAGAGCAGACAGATTACAGCATGCTCAGGCCAGGCACAGATTACAACACGCACAGGCCAGGCACAGATTACAGCATGCACAGGCCAGGCACAGATTACAACACGGACAGGCCAGGCACAGATTACAGCACGCACAGGCCAGGCACAGATTACAGCACGCACAGGCCAGGCACAGATTACAGCAGGCACAGGCCAGGCACAGATTACAGCAGGCTCAGGCCAGGCACAGATTACAGCAGGCACAGGCCAGGCACAGATTACAGCACGCACAGGTCAGGCACAGATTACAGCACGCACAGGTCAGGCACAGATTACAGCACGCACAGGTCAGGCACAGATTACAGCACGCACAGGCCAGGCACAGATTACAGCAGGCACAGGCCAGGCACAGATTACAGCACGCAAAGGCCAGGCACAGATTACAGCACGCACAGGCCAGGCACAGATTACAGCACGCACAGGCCAGGCACCGATTACAGCACGCACAGGCCAGGCACCGATTACAGCACGCACAGGCCAGGCAGAGATTACAGCACGCACAGGCCAGACAGAGATTACAGCACGCACAGGCCATGCACAGATTACAGCACGCACAGATCAGGCACAGATTACAGCACGCACAGATCAGGCACAGATTACAGCACGCACAGGCCAGGCACAGATTACAGCACGCACAGGCCAGGCACAGATTACAGCACGCACAGGCCAGGCACAGATTACAGCAGGCACAGGCCAGGCACAAATTATAGCACGCACAGATCAGGCACAAATTACAGCACGCACAGGCCAGGCACAGATTACAGCAGGCACAGGCCAGGCACAGATTACAGCACGCACAGGTCAGGCACAGATTATAGCACGCACAGGCCAGGCACAGATATGTTTCCACAGGAATGATCCAGCAGGACCATAGATGCTGCGGTCAGGGTTAATGCTCCCACCTATGCCCCCACCCAAACACACACACACACACACACACACACACACCCCTACACTCCCCAGCCCTACACACACATATCCCCACGCACACACACACTCATACACACCACTACACACACAGACACAGACACATACACACACACACACACACACACACATCCCTAAAAACATACACACATCCCTACACCCCCTCCCCCTACACACATACCCACCCCTAGATATACAGATATACAGGTATACAGTTATAACTAGGTATACAGGTAAACAGATATAACCAGGTATACAGGTATATAACCAGGTATATAGATATATAGGTATAACCAGGTCTAAATGTATAACCAGGCATACAAAAATACAGGTATACCCAGACATACAGTGAGTTCCCGCTTAACGACGGGTTTAGAGACTGAAAAGTCCGTCGTAAAGTTAAGTTCGACCCTAGATTTAGATACGCTTTGATCGTAAAACCACGCCGGAGGCAGTGGTTGTAAGCCAGGGTCTTTATTATCCATGTGCTATTATTATTATTATTATGATACAGATATACAGGTGTAACCAGGTATACTGTGACGGGGGTATAGAGGCGGCCGGAGGCAATGGTTGTAAGCCAGAGTCTTTATTATCCATGTCCTATTATTATTATTATTATTATTATTATTATTATTATTATGATACAGATATACAGGTATAACCAGGTATACAGATATACAGGTGTAACCAGGTATACTGTGACGGGGGTATAGAGGCGGCCGGAGGCAGTGGTTGTAAGCCAGGGTTTTTATTATCCATTACTATAAACAAAGGAATGATCACGAAGCAAACAGCAAAGAAAAATGCAATAGCTCACAAAGAGCAATGAACAAACGAAATAAAGAAAGAGTTCTCCTTCCAACATCCGGTACGGGCAGAGGAAGCAGCTTACCTGCGGGCGGAGTGCGTGGGACCTTGTTATGCGCGCAGTCTGGGCAGGAGGCTACAAGCGCCAGCACGTTTCGATGTAGCCCGGGCCACCAGAATCAAGCGCTAAGCAGCTGTGCGGTTTTGGTTGTTCCTGGGTGCCCTGTTCCTACAGAAGTGTGTGCCATGCGCTGAACAGGAGGCGCATATTTGCGGTGAAGTGGATAGCTGGGATGCGGCAGCGATGGCTCTATTGATCTCCTTGTCAACTGCACCCACAGAACAGTCAGGAGACAACACTGGCTCATCACTGGTAGAGTCCACACTTCCGGGAAATGAGTGAGACAAGGCATCAGCGCGAGCCGTGCCGGTAGTTCACCTGAAACTTGAAGTGAGAAAAGAACAATGACCACCTCGCCTGATGCGTGTTCACGCGCTTTGTGCTCTTTAAATACTCCAAGTTCTTATGTTCAGTTATGATGACAAAAGGGTGCTTTGCTCCCTCTAGCCAGTGCCTCCACTCTTCAAACGCTAGCCGCATCGCTAATAGTTCCCAGTCACCAACTCCGTTGGAAGCATCTACTTCTACAATAAAGGGCCGTTTAGGATCAGGCTGCTGTAAAACGGGAGCTGTAACAAAAGCCTGTTTAATATCCTTAAACGTCTTTTCTGCTGCCTCAGTCCACTTTAGATTTTTAGCTTCACCGTGCAGTAAGTCAGTCAGAGGTCTCGCAATAAGGCTAAATGTGTACGGAGCCCAGCCTAATGGTTTAGCCTAGGAAGTTCACAGCCCGTAGGTGGAACTCGCACTTCTCTAGCTTGCAATACAGATGATTACGCAAGAGTGTGCCCAGAACCGTTCGTACATCCTGCACATTTGGGTCCAGGATGTATGAATAGACCAGTATGTCATCAATGTAATCGGCGATGCATCTATTCAAGTACTCTCTTAGAACCTCGTTAATGAACGCCTGGAAGTACGACGGGGTGGAGGCCAAGCTGTAAGGCAGGACCCGGTATTCGTAGTGACCTGTGGTGGTACTAAATGCTGTCTTCCACTCATCCCCTTTGCGGATGTGGATGAGGTTATAAGCGTTGCGTAGATCCAGTTTAGTGAACCAATTCTCTGACCTCAACTAAGGGCAGCGGGTAGGAATAATTCACTAAGAGGGAATTGAGCCCTCGATAATCCATGCATGGCCTCAAACCTCCGTCTTTCTTCTTTACGAAGAAGACGTTGGCTGAGGCGGGCGAGGTTGAAGGAGTGATGTAATCCTGAGAGAGAACCTCTTTATTGTACTGACTCATCACACACTCCTCTTCTTGGGAGAGAGGATAAACTCTGCCATGGGGAGGAGTGGTGCCCTCCTTCAGAGTAATGCTACAATCCCAGGGATGATGGGGAGGAAGATGTGTAGCCGCGCTTAATACCTCTTCTAGGTCTTGGTATTGTGGCCGCGATGTTGGGGCTCTCTATACTGGTGTACCAGCACCTTGTGGGGGAACCTGGCCCTGTGGAGGGGTGTGACCCACCTTACTAAATGGCCAGTGATCCAGTTAATAACGGGGTTGTGCAGTTTGAACCAAGGAAGCCCTAACGTGATGGGATGACGAGTGATGGGAAGAATGTAAAAACTAATAAACTCAGTGTGACGCTGAATGCATAGACGAACGGGTGCAGTGCGGTGAGAAATGAAACCCCCGCCTACAGGCAGGCCGTCTAATGCGTGCACGCGTCTCGGCTGGTCCGATCTCTTCGGGGGGACTCCGAGCTCCTCTGCCACGCTAGGGCAGAGACCCAAATAGACACGACCCCATAAGAAACCTGAACATTCCAGGTATGTAAACTGCCCGTCAAGGAAGTATTCACCCGGGGACGACCCCTTTTAGAGCCAGGCTCTCTTGTAGGCCTCGGTCTCTCCCACCTGCATAGGGTTCAACCTGGGCCTTCTCCTTTGGGGGCTCTGGCGTCAGGACGGGCATCTGAGGCATGGGTGTGATGTTCTTGGATCTCTCCTACACGAGTCAGTCAAAACGTGATGGCCAGTCTCACCACTTCATTAAAGGACTTCTCTTCTGGACAGCAGGTCAGATCGGCTCTCAACTCCGGTTTCAGGCTAGCAAAAAAAAACGTCTGTGAGGTCGGCACCATTGCAGCCAGTTCCCACTGCCAGGGTATGGGACTCCAGGGCATGTTTGGCCGTAGACCTAGTGCCCTGGCGCAGACGCAATTGGCTCTCGTCGCATGCTCGTCCCTGGCACGGGTGATGGAAGACCTCACAGAACTCCCTGACGAAGGCATCGTAATTCAGGGTGAGGTGAATCCCCTGAAATGAGCGCCGCACCCCAAGCCAGCGCTTTATCCGTGAGACGGGAGATGACATAAGCTACCTTCGGCTGGTCCGTTAGGTGTGGCTGGTAGGTAAAGTAGAGCCTGCACTGAACCAGGAAGCCCTCACAGCTTTCGGGAGCACCTCCCGAGGTTTATGGCACCTGGCAGCCTGCGTGGTTCTATTGACCTCCATGAGTGGAGAGAGCTTGTAAACAACCTGTTACTGAGGACAGAACATCTCTCGTTGAGCACATGCTGCTGCTTCCCCAACGTCCTGCCCTGATAGGCCAGGACTTCAAGGGGGGACGTCTCGCTGCCTCCGGCCGCTCCAGGCTGCACATTCTGTGACGGGAGTATAGAGGCGGCACTGGTTGTAAGCTAGGATTTTTTATTATCCATTACTACAAACAAAGGAACGACCACGAAACAAACAGCAAAGAAAAATGCAATAGCTCACAAAGAGCAATGAACAAGCAAAATAAAGAAAGAGTTCTCCTTCCAACACGGTAGTGTACAGAACACGTCAGAGACGCGATGTCCTCAGAAGACGTCAGAGACGCGATGTCCTCAGAAGACGTCAGAGACGCGATGTCCTCAGAAGACGTCAGAGACGCGATGTCCTCAGAAGACGTCAGAGACGCGATGTCCTCAGAAGACGTCAGAGACGCGATGTCCTCAGAAGACGTCTGAGACGCGTAGTCCTCAGAACACATCGGAGACACGATGTCCTCAATGAATGTGCAGCACTGGACTGCACAACCTGTGAAAATATGAAGGGTGCACACTGATAAATAACGGGTGTCAGTAATCTGGTGATTTGGACTGGGGTAGTGGTTTAGTACTAATAGGCGTGTACAGGGTGTGTGTGCGAGTGGGTACACGTGCTCTCTGGCCCACCGTGACATATACAGGTATAGCCAGGTATACAGGTATAAACATCTATACAGATATACAGATATAACCAGCTATACCAGGAGTGGCCAACCCGTGGCTCGCGAGCCGCATGCGGCTCTTTGCCTGGTTTCATGGGGCTCCCCAGCCGGTCCGCGGGCTCACCTGCACAAACGGGGCGACACACTGCTACATTTTCGTGGTGCGCGGTTTGCAAAAACCTAGCGAGCTGCTAATACTTTTAAAACCAACGTAGTGGAAAACACGCATTTGATTGTCTTCACAGCTAATAATTTACACTCGCCAACCCCCCCCCCCCCCCCCCCCCCCCCCCCAACAATCTACACTCTCCCATGTATGATGTGGCTCTTTGCCGTAACACAGTAAGAAAAGTGACTCTTGGTCTGTGACGGGTTGGCCACCCCTGAGCTATACAGATATACAGGTATAACCAGGTATATAGATATACAGTTATAACAAGGTATACAAGTATAACCATGTATACAGATATAACCAGCTATACAGATATACAGGTATAACCAGATATTCTAGTATAACAAGGTATACAGATATACAGGTGTAACCAGTTATACAGATATACAGGTGTAACCAGGTATACAGATATACAGGTGTAACCAGGTATACAGATATATCCTTCGAACTGAAGAACTCACCACCATCTCTCCCTCTGCCTCACTTGTCGGTCCTCTCTCCTTCCCTCTCTCCCCTGTGTAAACATCTGTTGTTTATCAGGTTTCTTCTCTTCCTCCCTGGTGGAGGGAAAGGTGGGGCTCCTGTCAGTCAACATTCAACTGCTATGGTGTCCAGGAGACAGGAACCTGTCCCCACGGCTACCACAGCCTGGTCAGTGCTATGACAACCACACAGCAACAGCCATAATGTATGCTAGAAGAAGATAGATGAGAGATGGTGTGTCCCAAATGAGAGGAGAGAGGGATAGTGAGATGGAAGGAAATAGAGATAGAAAGAGTGGGGAGATAGATAGATATAGATAGATAGATAGATAGATAGATAGATAGATAGAGAAAGAGTGGGGAGACAGAGAAAGAGAGAGAGGAGGAAGAGAGAGAGGGAGGGAGAGAGAGATGGAGAAAGAGTGGGGAGATAGAGAGAGAGAGGGAGGGATAAAGAGAGAGAGAAGGAGGAGCAGAAGAGAGGAACAAACTTCTGTTTATCAGAAACACTTCAGAAACAGATCAGCAAGTCATTGATCCTCAATGTAAAAATCTTTCTGCCTAATATTCTTATGCATTCGCCTTCTGGAAAATATTCGTCATCAGAGACACAAGAGACAGAACTAAATGGACTAAGACCACCTATGTGTGGTTCTGGCTGCCGGGAAAATTAATAATCATAATCAAGACAGACCAGAATCAACACTTAACAGTGTATAGATTTACTCTCTCTCTCTCTCTCTCTCTCTCTCTCTCTCTCTCTCTCTCTCTCTCAACAGGTCACTGTTGATTTAGTAATCAGATTCTGATATTATACATTTGATATGAAGTATAGCTTGATACATTTTAAGAATAGTTTTATCAGCATCCATAGCCTGTTCATTAGCAGTCTGATGAAACACAATCCATGATGAGTATTAATCCCATGTGCAGTATTATCAGTAATAGTAGCGTAGGGGCTTTTGCGCCAATATTTAACTGTCCTGCATACCTACGAGCATGGAAACAGGCGCAGATGAAGGATCATCATGCATAAAAAAGCAATAAATTATCTGACTCTAAAATATAGTTGGTCAGCTAAGGGAACTTGTTTGTCAGAGAGCTCAGTGTATACAGTTATGATCCTAACCAAGCGTATAAAGTTCCTAGCTGTAAACAGTAGCCTGTTTTGTCAGGTTTACTGTACACCTACAGCTGGCCTAATAAACATGCACAGTAGATGGGATGGAATTGGTGTTAGCATACATGTACCATTCATCTGGCCTACTATAGATATAATATACACTGTGGTTACACAATGAAGCAGATTTTTAACAAGCAACCAATTATTAAACTAATAGAACAACAATCCTAAATCTAAGGGCGTACTCACACTAGGCATGGTTTGCTCGTTCCGTGCTGGGGCCCGGTTATCCCCCCTCCCCACTCCCCCGCTGGCCTGCACTCACACTGGCTTCAGCAACCCGGCCCGAGCACGCTTACGTCACCACAACGGCGCTTTATTTGGAAAAAAAGCGCGCTCGCACAACACTATGGAGTTCACGATTCTCTTTTTATTGTATTTTTGGAGTGCAGAAACACGGTGCAAGCACAGATTTATCGATCATTTAACACAACGATTGTCTGCTAACCGCTATGACTGTTTAACGTGAGTGTCGCATCACTGACGTCATGTTTGAGTTCCAGCGAAATGAACCAATCACAGGAGGCACCAAGCGGGCCCGGGCACGGATAGCGCTCACACTAGAAGCGAACCGTGCCCGAGTCCAAGTGAATCGTGCCCTGGCCCACCTCTTCAAGTGGGCCCGAGCACAGTTAACTGATCCGGGCCCGGGCACAGTTGGAGTGATCACACTAGCCAAACGAACCGTGCTTCAGCAGGGAACCGTGCCCAGGCCCGGATCACAGACCCTAGTGTGAGTACGCCCTAAGAAACAAAAGATAGAATAACCCATGGACACAGTTATTCAGATCAGTGCTGGGAGCCTCACAGTGCAAGAAACAAGAGAAGACTGCCAAGACCAAGAGGAAGAGCCGAAAGAGCCAACATCCTCCCAGTGTCCTCACTGTCCTCCCAGTGTCCTCACTGTCCTCTCAGCGTCCTCACTGTCCTCTCAGTGTCCTCACTGTCCTCTCAACGTCCTCACTGTCCTCTCAGCGTCCTCACTGTCCTCTCAGCGTCCTCAGTGTCCTCACTGTCCTCTCATCGTCCTCACAATGTCCTCACTGTCCTCTCAGCGTCCTCACTGTCCTCTCAGCGTCCTCACTGTCCTCTCAGCGTCCTCACTGTCCTCTCAACGTCCTCAACGTCCTCTCAGCGTCCTCACTGTCCACACTGTCCTCTCAGCATTCTCAACATCCTCACTGTCCTCTCAACGTCCTCACCGCCCTCAAAACGTCTTCACTGTCCTCACAACGTCTCCGTTTTATTTCCTTCAGCATATCAAAGGAGTTATAATGAATAGCAGTGTTGTATAAAGTATTAAAGACCCATACTTGAGTAAAAGTACAAGTACTCGCCTTTATGATTGCCAGCTAATGTGAATACTGCAGCATGTCATGAACATAATTAGGTTACTTAGCTAAGATATCTAAACTAACTAGCGCTTACTGACAGCTAAAGCTGGTGTGTCTTCTATGCATTATATTTATAACTTACAATGATGTGTTTCTTCAAGTTCGAAGGTGAATTTTTGAAGGGCAATATTTCACACTCTTTAGGGAGGCAGAGATGGCACTTCATCCTATAGGAATTTACTTTCACTGCAGCAAACGCAAACACTGTCTCTAAGTAGGGCCAGGGTGGTCTCCTTCCTCAAACACTGTCTCTAAGTAGGGCCAGGGTGGTCTCCTTCCTCACCCTCACTGCCACGATCACTCGATGTTGAAGGTGAAAAAACGCCAGCTAACATGTTTATAATTGTAACAAGTAACTATACAGCACGTAAAAAATGTATCGGAGTAAAAGTATTAAACTGATGGAAAATATGTAGTGAAGTAAAAGTGGAAGTAGGAGAAAAAAAATACTCCAGTAAAGTACAGATACAGCATTTTAGTACTTAAGTACAGTAGTGAAGTACTCCTACTTTGTTACTATACAACTCTGATGAACAGGTTAAACAATGGGATTCAGGTGGGTGGTACAGACAACAGAGTACATTTGCATACAGAGAACATTAAACACAGGACCTCCACACTTGGGTTGACCTCCAGGGAGGGTCACGATTTGTTTTGGTTTAATACATTAACACCACATACTGTCATCCCTAACAATCCCTAACAGAAGTTTTCCTTCTGGGCCCATAGGATGCAAAACGGAAAATTCCAGATCTAATGCTTAATCTCACAGACTACCCCATTACACCGGGCACAGTAGCCAAAAACCTAGGCATCATACTCGACTCCGACCCATCATTTGATAAATATATAGATAATACTACTAGGATAGCTTTTCTACATCTCCGCAACATTGCCAAATTAAGAAATGCATTATCACAGGATGATGCAGAAAAATTGGTGCACGCCTTTGTTAGCTCTAGATTAGACTACTGTAACTCACTACTGTCAGGATGTTCAAATAGGAATTTAAATAAACTTCAAATAGTTCAAAATGCCGCAGCTAGAGTTCTGACCAGAACTAGAAAATTTCAGCATATTAGACCAGTCCTATCAGCCCTGCATTGGCTCCCAGTTAAATTCCGTATTGATTTTACAATTCTTTTATTAACTTATAAAGCACTGCACGGGCTTGGTCCTGATTACCTCCAGGAACTTATTTCCTACTATGAACCCCCACGTCCACTAAGATCACAGGGTGCTGGTCTTTTATTAGTTCCACAAATTAATAAGGTAACAGCAGGGGGAAGAGCCTTTTCTTATAAAGCCCCCCAGCTTTGGAACAACCTCCCAAATGCGTACGGGACTCTGACACAGTCACAATCTTTAAGTCTAGGTTGAAAACCCACCTATTTGGTTTAGCGTTTGATAATTAATGTGCCCCCTTAGATAAAGGTACAGATCCAGGGGTTCACAGGCGAAGGGTTTTATGGTAGACTGGGGCACTGGTGCTGTCGTCCTGTCACTGCTCGTGGTCACTCAAGTTTGTTGACAGTGCAGTGGACGGATGCCATTGTTTCAGAATGCCCCCAAGCCTATGTTACCTTCTGGTTCTGCCTTTTTTAGCTAGGCTGTAATAATTTAACTTAGTGCCGGAGTTGCTGCCACACTCCAGAAATGTGTTTAATTTCATCTGTCCTGTACATGACAAAATGATTTTCTCATTTTTTTTTCACATTTTGTCTCTCATAGTTGAGGTCTACCTATGATGTCAATTACCGGCCTCTCTCATCTTTTTAAGTGGGAGAACTTGCACAATTGGTGACTGACTCCTATCTGTCACACAATGATCTTTATGAAAAATTTCAGTCTGGTTTCCGTTCCTCTCACAGCACAGAAACAGCACTTGTTAAAGTCACCAATGATCTACTCTGCACAGCTGATTCAGGTCAAATTTCTATTCTTATTCTTTTAGATCTGAGCGCTGCTTTCGATACTGTCTGTCACTCCACTCTTCTTCATAGACTGTCCTCCATCGGCATAACTGACACACCGTTACAATGGTTCAAATCATATCTGTCAAACCGCACACAGTTTATTCAGCTCAAAACCTTCACTTCTCAACCTTCTCCTGTAATTTCTGGTGTGCCTCAAGGTTCTGTCCTAGGCCCCCTTCTTTTCATAATCTATCTTCTTCCCCTTGGTAACATCTTCCGTAAATATCATATCAACTTTCACTGTTACGCGGATGACACACAGCTCTATTTCTCAAGTAAGCCTACTTCCAATCTTCCTCTGCCCTTCCTTACAGATTGTTTAGCTGAAATAAAAACATGGCTCTCTCTCAATTTCCTCAAATTAAATGGTGATAAAACTGAGGTTTTACTTGTTGGCACTAAATCCAATCTATCCAAAGCTAACAGTTTTTCTCTCAACATTGATAATTGTTCTGTCTCTCCCTCTGCTCAGGTAAAGAGTTTGGGTGTCATCCTGGATAGTACCTTATCACTTCAGTCACATATCAACAATATTACCAGATCTGCTTACTTTCACCTTAGAAATATCAATCGTTTAAGGCCTTCTCTTTCCTCCCACACTACTGCTATTCTGGTCCACAGCCTTGTTACATCCCGCATAGATTATTGTAATTCCCTTCTTTTTGGTCTACCACATAAATCACTTCACAAACTTCAAATGGTTCAGAATTCAGCTGCACGTATCATTACAAGAACTCCCTCTTCTCACCACATCACTCCTGTCTTACAACAGCTGCACTGGCTCCCGGTTAGGCAACGCATCATCTACAAAATTTTGCTTCTTACTTTCAAAGCTATTCATAACATTGCACCTCCGTATATAACAGATCTCATCAACATTACCACTCACTCACGATCTCTGAGATCGTCTGCCTCCACTCACCTGTCTGTTCCCGCTGTCCGCTTAAGCACCATGGGGGGCAGGGCTTTTAGTAACTCTGCTCCTAGGCTATGGAATGTCTTACCACCCGATTTAAGAAACTCTGACTCTATTACATATTTTAAGTCAGGTCTGAAAACGTACTTGTTTAGAGTTGCTTTTAATGTATGATTCTGATCTTCTGTCTATTTTTTCCATTATTTTAATTTATTTGTATCTTTTCTCTGTCTTAATTCTTATTATTGTTATTATGTAAGGTGACCTTGAGTGTCAGAAAGGCGCCATCAAATAAAATGTATTATTATTATTATTTGACTAAATACTTATTTTCCCCACTGTATGATGGAGGATCAACCCACTGCCCTGACTAACCAGATATGATGGAGGACCAACCCACTGCTCTGACTAACCAGATATGATGGTGCCGGCCACCTCCTGCCATCAAGACATTTGGGACTGTACAGGAATTACATAAAGATGGGTCTGTCTCTTTGTTTTATGGGTTTTATGTTTTATTTGTTTTATGGGTCTGTCCCAAAACCCTGTGGGCTGCCTACATAGGGTTAACCCTGACCCCTAACCCTAGGGTTAACACAAACCTTAACCCTAGGGTTAATCCTAATCCTAACCTCTAACCCTAGGGTTAACCCTACATAGGCATTGATTGTGTAGGCAGCTGTTTAAATAGCATCATTCTAACACACATCTGTCCTCATAAGGCAGATTATTGAGACGCTCGAGTTGGAGAGCAATTTCATCACAGGTTGTTCCTGTTCACTATATGTATGTGACAACTAGGAGTGACCTGCAATAGTCGCTGATTCGACTATAGTCGACTATACCCCCTAGTCGACTATGAACGTCATAGTCGAATGTACCATTCTAAGTGCATGGGGGTGCCCAAGGATGCTGGTAAGCATTAATTGTTACATGAAATATCTTTGTTTTCATTATATATAGCCTTTTTTCAAATAACATCATCCTAATTTCTGTTAATAAATATTTTTAAAAGATGTGTGCACATTAACAATAGGCATCTTCCTTACTTCACATTAATAAATCACATCCTGCTGTTGCACAATCCAAACGAGCGGAGCTGAACACGCTACAGAATACGCGCAGCATCTGCCGAGATTATAATGGCTACTAAAAAACTTCAAAAGTATTTTGAAAAAGATAAAGATGAATCAAACAAAGTAAAGTGCAAGTTATGTCATCAACGTCTTTCATTTCACATGAGAACAACCAACATGGTATACCATTTAAAACGCGTAAGGCGAAAAATAAAACAGCCGTTTGTCATTTCGGTCGTGTCGTCTCGTCACGGTGCGTCTCGGCAAGTAGGCCTATAAACATTTTTTGTTGTTGTTTGCTTTTTAGACCCCGTTACTTGAACCTTTACCTATAACTTTTTTGCTCTGGTGTGGCAAATTATTTTTATATTTTCAGGCAGGCATATTTTATTTAAAATATTTTTGACATTTTGCACAGTGCCTGTCAAAGTTCGATATGCGCACTGACGGTGTGACGGGTAGGGTGAGCGAAAATAAATGGAAGCGATCACGCCAAGTCTCAGGGAAAAAGGATGGTTTAATATGTAAAGTGCGCAAACCAAAACCCGTGAACTGATCCGAATTAAGGATATAATAACCAGCGGTCAACTGGTACAAAGACAAGACATATAGACGAACAAACGACCCTCAGGTGAGACGGATCGCGGGCTCCGCCCACCCGAGGGACGAACACAACACCACACCCACAGGACGAGCTGCTGCTGTAGACGGGGGCGACCAGTAGGGGGCCGCCGTACCGTGACAGACGGTGACTTTTTTTTTGTTAATGTTATCTAACGTTTCATAAAAAAATTAATAAGTAAATAAATAAATAAATAAAAGCTGAATAAAACCAACCTACCATGTTTATTCATTTATCTGAGTGTTTTAGGTTTTTACTTTGAAGTTGAAAAAAGTACTGAATGAGAACGAGATCCCGTTTAAGGTGCTCTAGATAAAAATAAAAATAAAACCCGATTCGACTATTAGTCGACTAAAAGGAAAATCTGTCGAATCAGATTTGACTATGAAAATCCTTAGTTGAATACACCTCTAGTGACAACTGTGTGACCATGTGACGTCCACTATATGGACACACACCCTCCACACACCGCACATACCACCCCCCACACACCCAACACAGAGACTGAAGAACACACCCCTCCCCTCTCACAGAGACACCCCCCACAGGTGGCATCATTGTAAAGATGTCCTTCATGAACACAGAGCAGCCCCTTGTTTGGTTTAAGCAGAGATGTCAACACTAACAGGTCTAGGGTTATGGTTAGGGTTAAGGTTGGGATTAGGGCACCATCAGGTATACTGCTCACTCACTGTTTCTTACTCTCAACACAAATACACACACACAAACACACACATTCTGCAAAACACAGAACCTCCACAAACACACACACAACCTTGCAGGGTAAGTTATGGATGGATGGTGTGTGGTGAATTTGCAGGTCTATTCAGCTATGCTAGACATGCAGAGAGGACATGGTGGTTGGAGCTGTGCGTGGAGGAGAAAGAGGGACACACACACACACACACACATCTTCAGGCAGAACTGATTGAATTTCTGCTCCTTCTTTTCTCATAGCCAGAGCAGAAATGAGTCAATGACAGCGTTGATTACAGTCAGCAGAACTAATACCGCAGACTACAAATACCGCAGACTACAAATACCGCAGACTACAAATACCGCAGACTACAAATACCGCAGACTACAAATACCGCAGACTACTAATACCGCAGACTACAAATACCGCAGACTACTAATACCGCAGACTACTAATACCGCAGACTACTAATACCGCAGACTACAAATACCGCAGACTACAAATACTAGACTACAAACATTGCAGACTACAAATACTGCAGAGTACTAATACTACAGAGGGCTAATACTACAGTCTGTGCTCCCCTCCCCCTCTTCCCTCTTCAACCCTCTCATTCTCCCCTCTCTGCTCAGCTCTCCTCTTCTTTCTCTTTATTTCATCATCCGTCTATCGGTGGTTGACTGTCATAGACTGCCCCTGGGTGGGAATTGAAGCCCCCCCCCACACACACACACAGTATCTCTCTCTCACACACACACACACACACTCTCTCT
>NC_135211.1:37476035-37478535 GCF_052324685.1 Brachyhypopomus gauderio | reverse complement strand
GAGGTAAAGCATATTAAATGTGCTGTTTTCTACGAGAGGAGAAGTGGAGGAAATTGTTGGTACAGATCTAAGACAGACAAGCCGCCAACGTTTACAATTCTTGATCAGCCAGTTAGAGTGTATAGTAGACATGAGACCTACAGCTATCTGGGTCACAAATTTAACATAGCAGGAGAGTGGAGTCAGCAGGTGGAAGAAATGAGAACCCAGTTCAATTCTAGACTAGAGATGATTTATACGTGTCCACTCCCAATTGTGAAGAAGCTAGAAGCAATAAGAGAAATTGTAGTGGCAAAAATTCAACATCTATAATGTTCATTTACCACAACATGTTCTCCAAGAAATGGACAACAAGATTGTGCAGGTTGTAAGAAAATGGCTTAATCTAAACACACGGTCAACCAGGTGCTTTATATTCCAAAGCCGAAAACATGGAGGCTTGGGTGTTCCTAACTGCTCTTGGTTATACAATGCAACCCGACAAGCTCATCTTATTAATATGTTGAATAATGATGATAAATTGGTGCGGGAAATGGCAAGAGCCTCGCTATTCCTAGACTTTAGACGACGTAAAATCCCACTAGCCTTGCCTGGTGAAGATAATTTCTTAGGATTTAGAAGAAAAGGTAATGGGAAACTAGATGTGCAAGCTCAGGGATTTGGTGTTTCATCTGACTGGCCAGATCTAAATGACTTATGTAGGAGAACATATACAGAATTAAAATGGACAACACTAGAACAGGAATCTGTAAAAGTTTCAGAAATAATAGTGAAAGATACGTCAGTGATTGTTGAGGCTTGTGTTAATGTTAACGAAACATCCCACCAGCTGCAGAGTAAAACATCAAGAAAAATACTGCTGGAAGTTCAACGTGTAGAGCAACAACAATACTGGTCCAGTCTGAAGCTTCAGGGGAAGCTGGCTCAGCTGGCATCTGCTGATCATTCAGTATCACACTCAATATTCAGAAATGCTGAAATCAGTGAGGAGGTTTTGATATTTGGCGTGAAAGCGCGCTTACAGATTCTACCAACTAAATATAACCTCTCACTCTGGTATCCATCTATCCATTCACCTTTCTGTTTGCTTCATGGCTCCACCCAGCAGTTGGAGTCTGTGGCCCACATTCTGAATGGCTGTAGCTCTTTTAAAGGTCTGTACATTGCACGTCATGATAGACTAGTCGACTTGATATCAGCTCAACTTCCATACGCAAAGAATTATTCCATTTATAAACACTCTACAGTTAGACCTGAGTGGTTTAATGTAACATCTGAAATCTTTCAAGGAGTTGCTAATACACCAGATATCATTTGCATTTCTCAGAGTCAGAAGCGGGTTATAATATACGAAATATCATGTGCATTTGATTTGTATATGGAGGAGTCTTATACGTCAAAAATTTTAAAGTACCAAACATTAGTGAATACTATTGAAGGCAAACAGGAACTACACTAATCTTATCAAACTACCGACCAAAACAAAGGTCAAGCAAAACCCCCAAAGAGAGCACCGGTTATCCTTACTCCGAATATACAATATACAACAAGATCGTTTATAATCTCCCAGCACAAATCAGGTCTGGCGAGGGGCTGTGTGAGTGCCGCCTCTCCTCCGTGTCTCCGCCCCCTTCATACTTGTTAGTAGCCAATCAGGAACGACGCAGGAGGAACAAAATGAAGAATGACTACCAAGGGGCGGAGCCATACCTGCAAGACACCACACCCACAGAACAAACCACAAACGAACACGCAGGCTTATAACAGCTGGTCTACACCTCTCTACACTTCTACACACTTCTACACGTCTACACACTTCTCTACACTTCTACACGTCTACACACTTCTACACGTCTACACACTTCTCTACACGTCTACACACTTCTACACGTCTACACACTTCTCTACACTTCTCTACACTTCTACACACTTCTACACGTCTACACACTTCTACACGTCTACACACTTTTCTACACGTCTACACACTTCTCTACACTTCTACACGTCTACACACTTCTACACACTTCTACACGTCTACACACTTCTACACGTCTACACACTTCTACACGTCTACACACTTCTACACACTTCTACACACTTCTACACGTCTACACACTTCTACACACTTCTACACACTTCTACACACTTCTACACGTCTACACACTTCTACACGTCTACACACTTCTCTACACTTCTACACGTCTACACACTTCTACACGTCTACACACTTCTACACACGTCTACACACTTCTACACACTTCTACACGTCTACACACTTCTACACACTTCTACACGTCTACACACTTCTACACGTCTACACACTTCTCTACACTTTTACACACTTCTACACACTTCTACACGTCTACACACTTCTCTACACTTCTCTACACCTCTACACCTCTCTACACTTCTACACACTTCTACACTTCTACACACTTCTCTACACTTCTACACACTTCTACATGTCTACACACTTCTCTACACTTCTACACACTTCTCT